>NW_027331943.1:2015030-2244350 GCF_048418815.1 Hemitrygon akajei | reverse complement strand
GGTAATTTTACAGGTTTCGGACCCTGATCAGACCCCACCTGGAGTACTGTGCCCAGTTCTGGTCGCCTCACTACAGGAAGGATGTGGAAGCCAGAGAAAGGGTGCAGAGGAGATTTACATGGTTGTTGCCTGGATTGGGAAGCATGCCTTATGAGAACAGGTTCAGTGAACTCGGCCTTTTGAACTTGGATAACAATTACTGAGGTAAGAAAGGGACTGAGCCGTAAGAGGCAGATTGTGGAAAGAGAAACTGGGCTAGGGAAAACGGGGGAGAGTATACTGCTGCTATACCGCTAGTACTCCAGCGATATCTCTATTCGTCACAATATCTCACAACAAAAATATTAAACGCAACACAAACTGCTAGAGGAACTCCGCTGGTTAGGCAACATCTTTGGGAATGAATAAACAGCCGAATTGACGGGCCGAGGCCCTTCTCCAGGACCGGAAACGAAGTGTAAAGCACACACAACACACACAACACACAAACACTTCTGAAAGCAACGACAGGATTCTCCGATGAGACGCGCCCAAATAAACAGAGTAAAGAGCATAAATCAAAGCACGTTATCGTATTATCATAGTCACGTTGGATCTCCGATTCTGCCGCCGGTACCTTAGTTAAAAATAATCTTTTCTTTATCTCAATAAATCCTCATAAGGCCATCGTCTTTGTGTCCAATCACACAAGCAGCCAGTAAAAGGAATCGCATATCTAGTATATCCACTTTTCTACCAGACCTCATCAGCAGGGGGGACTGGCGGCACCAGCGGATCTACCAGGGATTCCTTCACTCGTTCAACCTTCTGGGGCTTCGTTCTCGTTTTATTCTTTACCTTTACAGAGAAAACTCTCCCCGCATTTCACTCATCAATATTACTATCGTTACTCACCATCTTCCTTTAATCTACTTACCTGGTTTTCATCTTTATCTTTACAGTGAACTCTCTTCCTCGTGTTCCTGATCAATTTTACTGTGACTACTTCCCGTTCTATTTCAATCTACGAGGGGTGATTGACAAGTTCGTGGCCCAGAGTAGAACGAGTCAGTTTTAGAAAAATTAGCACATTTAATTTTCAATATAGTCCCCTCCTACATTTACACACAGTCCCAACGGTCGTGGAACATACGGTTCTTGGACCTTCAGAAAATGTCCACAACATGGGTGAATGATGAGTTTCTCGGCCTGAGGTAGAAGCAGACGTGTTATACAGCTCCCGTTACAGGTACATACAGGTCTGATTATGCAGTACGTTTGAAGTTAATAACTCATCGGGGTGGAATGATAAGTTCGTGGCCTAAAGTAGAAGGAAATGAGTTATTAACTTTAAAATTTCTGCATAATCACTCAAAGAGTTGACCTGCATGTCCAACATCCGTACGCTCAATGCCGCTGGACTATGTGTAAATGTAGGAGGGGACTATGTTGAAAAATAAATGTGTTAGGTTTTATAAAAATGATTCCTTCTACCTTAGGCCACGAACCTATCAATCACCCCTCGTACTTACCAGGTCCTGGAATGAAAATTGAGAGCTTGAAGTCTTATTTATATCTATTGGTTTTATTTACTAATCGGAGAACCCTTTGGGTGCGGCTAGGATCCTGATCCTGACTCCCGTACTTCACATAACGCTGCGGTCTTTCCTACCTGGTCTTGACGATCCCATCCTCTCTACCCGGTCATGGGACAGGATCGGGGAGGCTGAAAGCTGATCTTGCAACGGGGCACTAACTCTAGTTGCCTTTGGACCCTCAGTTACTCCATCGTTTGACCCCGTTTTGTCGGGATGTTGCTCGACTACGCCAACTTTTCTAAATGAAGTTCAGTAGCAGACTTCAACTGGCGAATCTTTTATTTTGACACTGTATCATGGACAGTCCACATGTCCGGTACTCTGAGGTACCAGGTAAAAGCTTGTCTTTATATCTAGTAGCAGAGAAGAGTGCGGGACCTTAGCAGAGCAGGCGAAATCATTCATAACATTGTCTACTTGATTTGTGGCTCATCCGTTTACACTCATCTCGGTTGTGCAGATGTGTCGGCACAACATGGAGGGCAGAAGGGCCTGTACTGTGCTGTAATGTTCTATGGTTCTATGGCCCTTTCTCCCACAAGATATTCCGACCCCCAGTCTCTTTTTCCACAATCTGTCTCGATCTCTACTCCTCAGTTCCTCTCTCATCGCAGTACCTGCTTCACACCCTAACTCTCTTATTCACCAGTCCCTCCCCTGTCACTCTCTCCCTGTCTCTCTCCTCAGGTCTCCCTCTCCCTCCGGTGTCACTAACTCTCCCGGTCCTTCTACCCAGTCCTTTTCGCACAAACTCTTACTCTTCCAGTCTCTCTCTCTCACGGTGAATCTCTACCCCAGTCCCTCATTGACAGTTCGGTGTCTCTGTCTGCCCTGTCTTTCTCCCCCATCCCCCAGTATTTGTCTCATACAGGCTCTCTTTCTCCAACCCCACTCACTCTCTTACTCCCGTCTCTCTCGGCCTCAGTCCCACTTTCGCTTATCCCCCACTATTCTTCTTTCCCAGTCACTTTCGAGTTAGTCTACTTCTCATCTATTTCTCTGTCTCCCTAGTCCCGTAGTTTCTCATTACAGCGGGGTCTCTGTCACCTCAGCTTAACTCCTGACCCTAGTATCCCTTTCCCCATCAGCCTCTCGCTACCACATCTCCCTCTCAGCTATCTCTCTTTGTCTCTTTCCCATTATTTCTCCACGACTCTCTTTCTCCACGTCCCTCTCTGCCCGTCTCCTTCATTCCGTTTCCTTCACTCACGTCTGTATCAGTGTCCATCCGTCTCCCTCCGCCCTTTTCGCCCCACACAGTCTCCCATTCCATCGATTCACCTGACTCGCTCTCAGCCCCAGTCTCCCGCTTTCCCCCAGTTTCTCTCTCCCTCCCAATTCTCTCCCCTCCGCCCTCTTTCGCCCCACACAGTCTCCCATTCCATTGCTCCACCTGACTCGCTCTCAACCCCAGTCTCCCGCTTTCCCCGCAGTTTCTCTCTCCCTCCCAATTCTCACACCTCCGCCCTCTTTCGCCCCACACAGTCTCCCATTCCATTGCGCCACCTGACTCGCTCGCAACCCCAGTCTCCCGCTTTCCCGCAGTTTCTCTCTCCCTCCCAATTCTCTCCCCTCCGCCCTCTTTCGCCCCACACACTCTCCCATTCCATTGCTCCACCTGACTCGCTCTCAGCCCCAGTCTCCCGCTTTCCCCCAGTTTCTCTCTCCCTCCCAATTCTCTCCCCTCCGCCCTCTTTCGCCCCACAGACTCTCCCATTCCATTGCGCCACCTGACTCCCTCTCAACCCCAGTCTCCCGCTTTCCCCCAGTTTCTCTCACCCTCCCATTCTCTCCCCTCCGCCCTCTTTCGCCCCACACACTCTCCCATTCCATTGCTCCACCTGACTCGCTCTCAACACCAGTCTCCCGCTTTCCCCCAGTTTCTCTCTCCCTCCCAATTCTCTCCCCTCCGCCCTCTTTCGCCCCCACACACTCTCCCATTCCATTGCTCCACCTGACTCGCTCTCAACCCCAGTCTCCCCGCATTCCCCCAGTTTCTCTCTCCAATTCTCTCCCCTCCGCCCTCTTTCGCTCCACACACTCTCCCATTCCATTGCGCCACCTGACTCGCTCTCAGCCCCAGTCTCCCGCTTTCCCCCAGTTTCTCTCTCCCTCCCAGTTCTCTCCCCTCCGCCCTCTTTCGCCCCACACACTCTCCCATTCCATTGCTCCACCTGACTCGCTCTCAGCCCAGTTTCCCGCTTTCCCCCAGTTTCTCTCTCCCTCCAGATTCTCCCCCCATCTTTCTCTATGTTTGTTTCTGTACCATCCCCAGACTTTCTCTATGACCGCGCCTACACACCCCATCTCTAAGAGAAATCTGGAAGGCATTTCAAGAGGACGAGACGATAAAAGCAAGGATGGTTTTATAAAGCATCGCGGAGGCCTCGCTTGGAGTATTATGAACAGTTTTGGGTCTTTTATCTACGGAAGGATATGCTAACATTGGAAAGGTTCAAAGAGGGGTTCACGAAAGCGATTCCCGGATTGAACGGCTTGTCATATGAGGAGCAATTGATGCCTCTGGGCCTCCACGCACTGGAATTGGCAACAATGAGAGGTGACCGAACTGAAACCTATCGAATGGCGAGACGCCTCGGTAGAGTTGATGTGATGTGCAGAGGATGCTTCCGGCGGTGGGGCAGTATGAGAGCTGAATACACACTCAGAATAGAGGGATGCCCTTTTAGAACGGGGATAGGGAGGAATTTATTTAGACAATAGACAATAGGTGCAGAAGTAGACCATTCGGCCCTTCGAGCCTGCACCACCATTCTGAGATCATGGCTGATCATTTACTATCAATACCCTGTTCCTGCCTTGTCCCCATATCCCTTGATTCCCGTATCCATAAGATACCTATCCAGCTCCTTCTTGAAAGCATCCAGAGAATTGGTCTCCACAGCCTTCTGAGGCAGTGCATTCCACACCCCCACAACTCTCTGAAGTTTTTCCTTAACTCAGTCCTTAATGACCTACCCCCTTATTCTCAAACCATGCTCTCTGGTACTGGACTCTCCCAGCATCTGGAACATATTTCCTGCCTCTATCTTGTCCAATCCCTTAATAATCTTATATGTTGCAATCAGATCCCCTCTCAATCTCCCTAATTCCAGCGTGTACAAGCCCAGTCTCTCTAACCTCTCTGCGTAAGACAGTCGGACATCCCAGGAATTAACCTTGTGAATCTATGCTGCACTTCCTCTACAGCCAGGATGTCCTTCCTTAACCCTGGAGACCAAAACTGTACACAATACTCAGGTGTGGTCTCACCAGGGCCCTGTACAAATGCAAAACGATTTCCTTGCTCTTGGACTCAATTCCCTTTGTAATAAAGGCAAACATTCCATTAGCCTTCTCACTGCCTGCTGCACTTGCTCATTCACCTTCAGTGACTGATGAACAAGGACTCCTAGATCTCTTTGTATTTCTCCCTTATCTAACTCTACACCGTTCAGATAATAATCTGCCTTCCTGTTCTTACTCCCACAGTGAATACCCTCACAACTTATTCACATTAAACGTCATCTGCCAAGTATCTGCCCACTCACCCAGCCTATCCAAGTCACCCTGAATTCTCCTAACATCCTCATCACATGTCACACTGCCACCCAGCTTAGTATCATCCGCAAAATTGCTGCTGTTATTCTCAAGGCCTTCATGTAAATCGTTGATGTAAATCCTAAACAGCTGTGGTCCCAATACCGAGCCCTGTGGCACCCCACTGGTCACCACCTGCCATTCCGAGAAACACCCATTCACCGCTACCCTTTACTTCCATCTACCAACCAGTTTTCTATCCATGTCAATATCTTCCCCCTAATGCCATGAGCTCTGATTTTACCCAGTAATCTCCTATGTGGGACCTTATCAAATGCCTTCTGAAAATCGAGGTACACTACATCCACTGGATCTCCCTTGTCTAACTTCCTGGTTACATCGTCGAAAAAACTGCAGTAGATAATTCAAGCATGATTTGTCCTTGGTAAATCCATGCTGGTTCGGCCCAATCCTATCACTGCTCTCTAGATAGGCCACTATTTCATCTTTAATAATGGACTCTAGCATCTTCCCCACTACTGATGTTAGGCTGACAGGATGATAGTTCTCTGCTTTCTCCCTCCCTCCTTTCTTAAAAAGTGGGATAACATTAGCCATTCTCCAATCCTCAGGAACTGATCCTGAATCTAAGGAACATTGGAAAAAGTTTACCAATGCATCCACAATTTCCAGAGCCACCTCCTTTAGTACCCTAGGATGTAGACCATCTGGACCTGGGGATTTGCCAGCCTTCAGTCTCATCACTCTACCATCACCGTTTCCTTGCTAATGTCAATCTGTTTCATTTCCTCTGTTACCCTATGTCCTAGGTCCATCCATACATCTGGGAGATTGCTTGTGTCTTCCCTAGTGAAGACAGATCTAAAGTACTTCTTAAATTCTTCTGCCATTTCTCTGTTTCCCATAACAATTTCACCCAATTCATTCTTCAAGGGCCCAACATTTTTCTTAACTATCTTCTTTCTCTTCACATACCTAAAAAAGCTTTTGCTATCCTCCTTTCTATTCCCGGCTAGCTTGCGTTCGTACCTCATTTTTTTCTCCCCGTATTGCCTTTTTAGTTAAGTTCTGTTGTTCCTTAAAAATTTCCCAATCATCTGTCTTCCCACTCACCTTAGCTCCGTCATCCTTTTTTATAATGCTATGCAATCTCTGACTTCCTTTGTCAACCACTGTGGCCCCTTCCCCCCCCCCTTTGAATCCTTCCTTCTCCGGGGGATGAACTGATTTTGCTCCTTGTGCATTATTCCCAAGAATAGCTGCCATTGCTGTTCCACTGTCTTTTCTGCTGGGATATCCGTCCATTTAACTTTGGCCAGCTCCTCCCTCATGGCTCCATAGTCTCCTTTGTTCAACTGCAACACTGACACATCCGATCTGCCCCTTATCCTTCTCAAATTGCAGATAAAAACTTATCATATTATGGTCACTACCTCCTAATGGCTCCTTTACTTCAAGATCGCTTATCAAATCCTGTTCATTACACAACAGGATTTAGCCAAAGTATGGTGGATCTTGGGAATTCCTTGCCACTGGCGGCTGGAAATGCCAGGTCATTGCATATTTTTAAAGCAGACCTGTACAGATTCTTGATTAGTTAGACCATGAAGTGATACGGGGAGAGGGCCTGAGACTGGAGCTGACTTTGTAATCTTTACCGCGTGTCTCCAAGTGCTACGAAACCCTATTCTTAATAATAGACTTTTCAAACCACTGAAGTCAGGTTAACTGGCCTATAATTTCATTTTTTTAGATGCTCCCCTTTCTGAAAGAGTGGAGTGATGTTTACAAAGAAAGGAGGCTGCCATTTTGAGAAACTACTCTGCATCCTCCATTATGTGAACTAGTGTTTCTCGGCTCAGTCGACGCAATGGGTGCTCCAGGTAATGTGCTGGACTGGAGATAATTTCTAAGCAAGAACTTATCTCTGAGGTGTTCTTTGTAATGAAATAACATGCAGGTTTCTGAATGATGGGGTCTGTGTATTCCCTGAGTGATTAAAGCTGGTTACGTGTTTGCGAACTGATTTAGAACATGGAGCCATAAGTTAGCAATGACACTTGGAGAAGAGGGCAATTAATGGATACTAGCTTGGACTAGGGCTAATGAGAAGGTGACGCAGATCCGTGAGATGAAGTCAAGGGATGAAATTGAACCGGAATGTTTGAATTGATAAGTACTGTTCGAAGGAGTTTCAAAGAAAAACTGCGACGTTCTCCTCGTACACGAAACATCGCTGAGCATTGAAGGAAATTATCCCAAGTTGTACCCGTGGAAATGAGATTGGGGACACTTGGCCAGCACAGACCCTATCCGGCTATCATTGTTTCTATTCCTTGATTGCTTCCGTAGGTTCAGGGAAATTTACTCGGCGTTCACCACCGGTATTTAGTTGTGTAAACTCCGGTGCTCTTTTCCTTGAGACAATGGATACACTTGTCCGTAAATACAAATTCTCTCAACGACAGGATAAATAATAAACACATACATACACACACACACACACATACACACACACACACACACACACACACACACACACACCAGACGCACACACACACACACACACACACACACACGCACACACACACACACACACACACACACACACACACACACACACACACACACACACACACGCACACACACGCACACACACACACACACACACACACACACACACACACACACACACACACACTCGGATACTATAGATGTGGAGAGGACAGTTGAAGAGATGAAGAGATCCGTGGACCGCTCTGGACATGAAGGTATCGGAAGTAAACATTTAACTGGGGGAAGCTGATCAAAATGACGTAAACATCGATGTCGTCCAGGGCCGATGGAGAACCGGACAGAATGTCTGTGTACACAGCGGGGATGTTTTATATCTGGTGGCACGTAACGGGATGGGATAGGGTGGGGTTTGTGCCTGAGCGGCCAGAGTGGTGCTGCTGAATTAAGAAAAAGTGGACGATATTAACTGAAGTCTGCAGGAGGAGACTGGAAGGGGTATTCATGTGGCCTTGAATCCAGAGAACACTGCAGGGAAACCAGATCTATTTGTAGATGAAACAGATGTGACAACGAAAATGGTTGAAAAAGCTGGGAAACGTCGATTCCGGAGTGCTTGTGGACCACAGTGAAAGTTTCAGGTTGGAAAATTGGAACAGTCGTGACCGCTGTAAATACAACTGTGTAAATGTTGTAAATAGAGCCGCTCATTGCTCACTTACAGGTCTCATTACACATTTTGCTCTAATTAGACAAAGGAATAGAAATGTGGTCATTGATGTGTTCGTATTACATGCCCACAATAATTGCACCTGAGACACTGCCGGGTGACGTAATTTGTTCAAAAACAATGGTGGGAGGTGGGACCTTGTCACTGGAGATCGATCCCCTGTATAAATCAGAGCCTGTTGCAGTACGTCAGCCCAGAGTGTCTTGCCGAGCTGTGGAATTGAGAGCAATTGCGTTCACTGCGTCACTCAAATGGGATATCCAGTAATCTTTCGGATAGAAGACATTTACTACCCTGTTATTTCAGCCGTTGGAATTCCCAGTAAGCCGCTGTCACTGCTGCAAACGGCAGAAACTGAGAGTTAGTTCCGATGTCTGAAGTGTTTCTGTCGCTACTTGTTTCCACAGCCACCTGCCCAGTCCCCGCATTTCAGTCATGGGCGGAAGGCGCTGACAATATTAATCCCATTGCTTTCGTAGCAGGCAGCGCTCTATATTGGAGCCGAGATGCTACCTTTGACTGTAATCTTCTCCGCTGCCGCGATGTTATGGAATTATTATGAATAGCACAGGAGGACACCGGGCTACACTGCCCCCGTGGAAACCAGCCGAACTTCTGCTTTGTCCGTATAAATCGACTGTGAATTGCCTGACTAGGTGATTGAACAACGGGAATGGGTCATTTGTTTTAGAAATGTGATCAGAGGGAATTGAAGATATGGATTCAATTTCATTCCTGTGCTGCCCAGAGCCAGTGATTCTGATATCTGTTGTCCATCCCTTACTGCGGACGAGGGGCATTTGGACAACTGTCATCTCGTCGGTTTGGGAATTCACGCAGATTTAACCCATTTACAAAACTAGCAACAAGTTCTCTGTCACGCACATATTGCACATTATCAGTGGCTTCATATGTCCTTGTTCCGGTTTCCGCCATTTGAAGCAGGAAAAAAAAACACAAGATCAAGTCTAATAATAATAATTTTGCTCTATTGCCCTGACAAGTCAGTAATTTCTCTGCTTCTTTCCCTCCCTCTTGCAGTTAACCTGGTGGCGATTGTTATCCTGTCCCGAGGAAAGTGCGGTCTCTCCAAATGCATCACTCGCTACCTGCTGGGAATGGCAGCGGCCGATCTCCTGGTCGTTATTTCTGACCCTCTGCTGAACTGGACTGTTCTCATATACTTTAGGTCTTCCTTCCTCTATTGGACTCCCATTTGTCGGGTTGTTAGTTGCCTGCTTATAGCAAGCACCGGGGTCTCTGTCTGGCTGACAGTCGCGTTCACCTGTGACAGATTTGTGGCCATTTGTTGTGAAAAGCTGAAAACAAAATATTGCACCGAAAGAACGGCAGCTGTGGTTGTCGGGACAGTGAGTGTTCTGGGCTGTTCAGAAAGTGTCCCTTTCTACTTTACATTCGAGACTTTGGTGACAATTGATGGAGTTTCCTATGGCTGTGTCACCAAAGAGGGCTTCTATACATCTCCCTCGTGGGCCGCACTTCGTATGATTCATCGCCTTTTCATGCCTTTTCTCCCGTTTGCTCTGATTTTGTTGTTCAATACTCTGACAGTTAGACGGATTTTTTCCGCCAATAAAGTCCGGATGGGGCTCCGGGGCCGCAGTATCGGAAAGAATGAGAAAGACCCGGAGATGCAGAACCGAAAGAAATCGGTGGTTTTACTATTCAGTATAACCGGTAGTTTTATATTTCTGTGGTTAACACTGCTGGTTTTTGATATCTACGTACTGATTGCAAACATCGCTCATTACCCGGGCACGGATCCCATTTATATTGCAGAATCCACTGCGACGATGCTGCAAATCCTCAGCTCCTGCACCAACACATGTATTTACGCCGTGACTCAGAGCAAGTTCAGAGAGGAGCTGAAGAACGCGGTGAAATACCCTCTGAAACGGTTAACCAAATGCCTTACAACATAGAGCGACTTGTTGGTTTCTGCCGGAGGATTAATTCAAATACTATGGTTCCTCCATAATCTATCCACTTGCCGATATGTAGAACCACGGGTAACAACTGAGCGCTGTGAAATACGCATGCGTTTTGTGATGATATATTTCACTCGCTGTTTACCCCGTACGGGCGAAATGAGTCCTTCATCAAATATGTAATATGTAGCGGTTACCTCAGCTATAATTCACCCCGATGGGGGGTCTATAGTCAGATGCCGCCCGTTTGATTTTAATAAACTCCCTTACATCTGACAGCGTTTTACTCTGGGTTGGTCCAGTTAGGAAGAATCCTCTCCCTTTTCTCCATTCTCTCCGTTGTTTCTGATTCATCCTTTTCAGTGACTCTCACGGTGTTTTACTCCCAATATCTCTCACGTTGTCCTCGCTCACTCCTTCCCCCACCCCGGTAAGGGGAACGTGATCAGACTGAGAGATAGCGGAGTGTATGTGTGTGTGTGTGTGTGTGTGTGTGTGTGGGCGTGTGTGTGTGTGTGTGTGTGTGTGTGTGTGTGTGTGTGTGTGTGTGTGTGTGTGTGTGTGTGTGTGTGTGTGTGTGTGTGTGTGTGTGTGTGTGTGTGTGTGTTCTGAACAAAATCTAATCTCATTGCAGACGAGTGAGTTTCACCGTGAGGGAGACATGATCCGGCTGCAACATAGCGTGTGCGGATTCTTTTCCTTCTTTTTCAACTTTATCTCTATCTCCGACCTGATCCCTTGTTGTCCCCGCATCTCTCCAGCTTTTTCTCTGTTCACATCCCGAGGCTCCGTCACAGTCTGTTTCTTTCCCTCTTTTACCCTCTGTTCTCTGTTTCTCTCTGACCACAACTTCCGTCCGGTCGCGTACTGAGCAAAGTAAATCTCATTGCAGGAACATATACTTATATTGATCATCAATGTACGCGGAAATTTTATCAACTTCCAGAGCCGCGGGAAAAAAAGTTATTTGCTTATTTATTTCTCTCTCGAACTAACTGAGCTCTACCTGTAAGTTTTATCGATGTATGAAAAATAAATGAACGATACTGGAAATCCGAATTAAAATTACTTTAAGAGATGTTGTACCGCTTTCTGACGGAACATTACTCACTCTGTTGCATTTCCAGTTCCTTCTCACTGTTGTATGTCCTGCCACCGATCAGCGTTACACAACACCGGTGATTCTCCTCGCCCGGGGTTGACGGAAGCAAGAGTCGACACGACAGATATCTTTTCGAGCGCAGAATAGATTTATGCATCTCGCGCCAGTTAATACTAACTCAACGCTTTATCATAAATAATGTTTCCAGTGATAGGTAAGGATTATGTCCAATCTCCGGCCACCGTGAACACAAAAGCAGCGTGAATCCCAAGCGACGTCATTCTAGTCTTGGCCAATTTAACTCCCAATCAGATTGAGTGTCTTAAAGACTACGACATAAATGCCTGGCAAGATTAACTGACAAGAGCATCGCATTCCGGAGATGGTAATGACCTCGGGTTAATTTGCCTCGTGTAGGCAGCGCAGTTTCCAATGTTGTTGACTGTTGTCCAAGTCTAATCGCAAACTGGGGAACATCTGCAGACGCTGGAAATCAAAGTAATACCCACACAATCCTAAGGAGCTCAGCAAGCCGGGCAGAATCTATGCAAAAGAGTAAACAGTCAATGTTCCGGGCCGACACACTTCATCAGGGAGATCCCATTTAATAGGAGCGGAAGTTTCTAGCATAATTATATGTATAAGGTGATGAGCGGCATTGATCGTGTGGATAACCCGTGGCTTTTTCCCCGGGACAAAATGGCTAAAACGCGGGGTATGCTTTTAATGTGCTTGGAAATAGGTACCGAGGGAATGTCAGAGTTCAGTTTTCACACAGAGAGTGTTGGGTGCGTGGAATACACTGCCGGCGGCGGTGATGGAAGCGAATACAATAGGGTCTTTAAGAGCCTCTCGGACAGGTACATGGAACTTTGAAAAGTAGAGGTCTATGCACTGGGGAAATCCAAGGCAGTTTCTAGAGTGGGTTTCATGGTAGGCACAACATTGTGGGCCGAAGGGTCTGTAATGGGCTGTAGGTTTCTATGTTCTATGTTTTTTAATTGTAGTGTCGGCGACAGATGTCAGATACCCAGGCATGCCTCTTACAACTGCTGGTAATTGTGCAGAGCACTATGCACTGGGTTGTCTGCGGCCCCGTGTCGTTCTGCTAAATTGTCATTAGTAAACTCTTGACATGCCATCATGCTAATCGCCCTTAAGTATTGCAAAAAAAAAGTCTCTCATTATCACAACCTGGTTTCGGAAATGGTAAAATAAGAGAATTCCAGGGACTACAGGTTGGTACAAACCCTTCCTGATCGAAAAGTGCTTTATGACAGGTTTCATTCTTTACATTGTCGCCAGTGACAAATCATATTGTCGTATAGAGAGTAGAATAGCATAGGTCTTCCCGTGGTGGGGCAGAATGGATAGGTCCTTCGAGATTTTTGTTTATCGCCCACCGAGAGGGAGGTGCCTGCGAAAGCAACAAGACTACGACATACTCAGGCAATACGTGGGAAGCAAACAGGTCAATCTTTGTTTTAACGATGTAGAAGGAAATATTATACACCCACCCTGAGTGAAATGAAGTTGTCGAGTCGCGTTAGTATTAGGCGGAGTTATACACTGTGTGCGGTTTAACCCTGTAAAGTCTGAAGCGCGGGTCCGAGTAGTTCAGGAGTTGCAGGGGGTTTGATGGCTGTGGTGACATGAGGGGTTAGGTTTTGGCAGTTTAAATCGCTCATTCTGATATTCACTCAAAAACCCTTCTGCCACTTTGTCCTTTGCACCATAATAGATGTGTTCATTTACAGAAAGTGTTTCTGCTCTGTTAGTCACGGAAAGGAGCTTCTGGTGATCGCTCGGCTGAGATGTTTCGGTGTATCGGACGCATCGTCCGAAATGTATCAGAGGTCGGCCTGTCAGGACAAGCTGTCGTTGGTTAACATCTTAGTCCAAGTGTTTTTTTCAATTCTGTGTTTGGCAGCGCAGAGTTGTTCTGCAAGTCCACCATGTGTCAGGGAAACGGGAAATGACGTCAGTTATATTGTCTCCTGATATTTGCCTGCACATGGTTCCCTCTCCAAAATCACTATGCTGACGGATTGCCCCACACGGGCAGCCGAGCGCGGTCCCCTTTAACTACGTCCCCATGGTAACGGAATATCCATCATTATCGTTCCCCCCTCCATTCCTCTGGGGAATTCAAACGCGCTTTGTACTTCAGGCCAAGTGGGTTCCACGCATCACTTTTCAGAACATCTCAACATTTCCAGGCACGGAGTTATAAATTTCACAAATTTGTCCCATTGCCCGAACTTCATACGGGGTCTATAGTCCAATTACGGCGCTGGTGCCAATCATAATTTTTTGGATAAGATGTAACAGGATCGACTTCTGAATTCTCTTCTTCCTTATTTCTCCCCGTTTCCTGTTCCAATACGCAAATTATAGACATGTCCTTTTTTTTTGAGATCCCTCGACAGTTCAGAAGCGACCTTAAAACTGGGCTCATCTTTCCTTGCATAGTTTTTTTGTCTTGCCATTTGTCCCCCTCCTGCTCCTCTGCTTCTTTTGACTGAGCTGTATCAGGCGGTGTCGGGGTGTTTGATTCTGTCGTATCGCTTCTGCTGACATGAAAACTTTGTCCAGACCTGATTCCGGCCTGGTCACAGGCTGTCTAGGTGAGGACATAAACATTGAGACGCCTCCACTTTCTTTTGTTTGGACATCGTTTGGTCAGTCAGTCTATTTTGTTGTTGTTGTTGTTGTTGGTGTTTCGGAGTTTGGTGTCTCTTAGATGCCTTCAGCGCTTATTCAACTCAAGTCCAGTTTATTGTCATTTAACTACGCACACGCACACCGACAAACGAGACAACGTTTCTCCGACCCAGGGTGTGAAGCACAGCAGCGCACATAGAACATACACAACACAGCAACACTTCTCAAAGCAAGGACAACATCCTCCGATGAGACAGGCACCAATAAACAAAGTTAAGTGCATAAGTCAAAGCACGATTTTATATAATCATTCCACGTCGGATCTCCGTCTCCGCTACCAGTTTCCTGTTGAAACTATTTGATATACTTTAACTAAAATGATCCCCATAGAGCCACCGTCCTTTGGTCCAACTACACAAGCCACTAGTAAAAGGAATCGCATGGCTAGTATACCCACTTTCCAACCAGACCTCATCAGCCGGGAGACACCAGCGGATCTCCCAGTGGTTTCTTTCCTCGTTCAACCTTCGGATGCTTCTTTCTCGTTTTCTTCTTTACCTTTACAGATAAAAATCTCCCCGCATTACACTCATCAACATTACTATCATTACTTATCATCTTCCTTCAATCTACTTACCTTGTTTTCATCTTTATCTTTACAGGGAATTCTCTCCACTCCTCCGCATTCCTGATCAATGTTACTGTTCTACTTCCCATCCTACTTCAATCTACTTACCTGGTCCTGCAAAGGAAAGACAGTCAGTCGCAGGCACAAGCGCGAAAGAAATTTCGTTACATTCCTCTCTTCAAATCTTATTTATATCTATTGGTTTTATTTCCTAATTGGAGAACATCTTGGGTGAGACTAGGATCCGGTTCCGGATCTCCTTATTTCACACAACACTTCACATAATACTGCAGTCTTTCCTACTTGGTTCCTCCGATCCCATCCTTTCTACCCGTTCATGGGCCAGGATCAGGGAGGCTCAAAGCTGAACACCCAACGGGGGGCGAACTCGAAATTGCCTCTGCGACTCTCAGTTACTCCATTGTTCCACCCCGTTTTGTCGGGATCCTGCGGGACTACAGCAATTTGTCAAGAGATATTTCAAAATGAAATTCGGCACCAGATTTCAATAGGAGAATATTTTATTTTAGCAAGATATCATGGAGGATAAGCAGGACAACCAGGGGTGAGGAGGATAAGCAGGACAACCAGGGGTGAGCAGGATAGGCAGGACAACCAGGGGTGAGCAGGATAGGCAGGACAACCAGGGGTGAGGAAGATAAGCAGGACAACCAGGGGTGAGCAGGATAGGCAGGACAACCAGGGGTGAGCAGGATAGGCAAGACAACCTCCCAACTCCACTCAGTCCCAGAGGCCCATTTATACACCACCAGCCGATGGGCATCAGGAGCGCCACCTTGAGCCCCAATAAGCCAAGTTGATCCACAGGTGTGACTAATTAGGCTCAAGGGTGAAAGGCGGACGGCTACAAGACCCGGAGTCCGCTGCCCGGACCAAGAACCAGAACGCCGGCTCCAGACCGTTAGCATAACACATCAATGTTCTGGAGGAACAAGACAGGGACCATTTCTGGCGAAGGCTTGGAATAGGGACGTAGCCAATGGTCAACACACGAGCTTGGATAATGCGGACGGAGCCAAAGGAAACATTGTTGAGGGTGAGGGCCAATTCTATCAGACAGAGGTAAGTGTTAGTAGATCGGGGGTAGAAGTGTATTGGGAATGATCATTCATGGTGTTAATGAGGTAATCGTGGCCAGGGAGTTGAACGTTAGAGAGAAGATCGTGAGCATGAGAAGTTTCACCGATACAGATTGGAAGGGACAGACCGAGGAAGACAGAATCGAGTCGAGCTATGAGCATAAGAGAGCAGTGGGTCAGGAGCAGGCAGAGATAATATGCCTACCCAGCACAGTCGGGATTGTGGACCCATTACACTTCTAATGGAAGCTCCCTGCGGGTTAACTCTGCCGTTCTCTCTCATTCTGCTGACAAGAAAGGCGAACACTGAGAGCAAATGACATTTCAAACATTACTGCAGATAATCTTGTGTGGTCATTTCTGTGGGATGTAATCTTAGCGAGTAGTCGCTTGTTTTTGCTGAGAAGCTGCAAGACTTCAATAGATCTCCGGGCCTTCCTTGCGGGCTTCTACCGTCGCAATTTATTAAGAACTTCAGGAAGGACATTAAAAAAGATAAAGTTCGGTTTAAGCGGAGCAGCCACTGTGGGAGCGGCCGGTTTTGGCGTAGAGAGCGTCAGAGATACTTGGCTCAGTGTTTGACACCAGAGTCTTGAGCGAGAAGGGGCGGAGGCTCCAGGCAAGTTTCTAGAAGGCTTCGTTATTTCTTTGACTATCAGTGCAGATACAGTGCAGTGTGAATGCGTCCAGAGTCACTGGTGCATTCTTTGTGTTCTTCATGAGACCTCCAGCCTCCCTGATAATAAGGTTTTCACGTACAGCACCCAGGTACAGCTCACTGCAAACCGTGTTAGGAGACCGAACTGCAAATCGTTTCGGGGAAGGGGGAGGGTGTTGTGACTCTGCTGGCAAAGGAAATGAAAGCAAAACCTTTGACTAGACTAGGATTGGAAGATGTAGAAGCCATCTGGATATATTTATGAAATAGCAAGTATTAAATTACATTATCGATGTTACATACATGCCTCCGGTCAGTGGCAAGGATATGACAACGACAGATTGAAAAGCCGTGTTAAACGATCAATTTTACCATAATGACGGGAGATTTCAATACACAGGTTGACTCGGGAAAACAGGCTGGTGATGGAACGCCAGAGAAAGAATTTGTGGAATGCCGGCGAGATGGATGTTAGAGCAGCTTGTGGTTGAGCAGGCTAAAGAAGAGGCTGCTGTGGGTTGGATATTGCGTAATGAACCAGATTTGATCAGGGATGTTGAGGTTACTTCCTGAGGAGGCAGTGATCATAATAGCAATTCGCCCTACAGATTGAGAGGGAAAGCCTGACATTAGATATTATCAGCTTTTCAATGGTTTAAACGGAACTACAGACACATGAGAGAGAGTTGTCCAAAGTTGATTGCAAGGAGGGACGTGCGAGAATGACGGCAGAGCGACGATGCCTGGTGTTTCTGGGAGGAATTCTGAAGGTGCGGGGCAGATAAAGCCCAAGGGAGAGGTATTCTAAAGCAACCAGAGCTGACAGGGGATGTCAACGACAGAGTGAAAGCAAAAGAGAATTCACAGAATGTCACAAAAAGTGGTGGGAATCTAGACGATCGGGGAGACATTAAAACCCAAAGTGGTGGCATCCGTCAGTCTTGTGGGACCATGGATCTGCGCCTGGAAAGTCTTGCTTCAGTCGTGCCGTCGCGGTGAAGCGACGCTGGAGTGTCCTCTCCAGGGCGCAGGGCTGGGCAAGGTTGAATTGAAGACCGTCAGTTGCCCAAGCAGCAAGTCTCCCCTCTCCACGCCACCGGTGTTGTCCAAGGGAAGGGCAAAGGACGATGCAGCATGGCACCGGCATCGTCACTGGAGTTGCCAGAACGAGGCTGAAGGCAACGTCGGACTTCCGTAGCGTCTCCAGCTCCGGACTTGTCCTCAGGGTTTACTCCCGAAGCCTTTCCCATGAGTGTGCATGAACGCAAGGCAGCGGAGGTTTGAAATAAGAATTTTCCCTCTCTTAGATGGGCTGCCTTCCCAGGCTGATGAGCTCCATCTACCTGTGAACCAAAAGAAGGCTACTAAAAATGCAATAAGGAGAGGAAAATAAGATCAAATAAGAAGATACGCGAGTGATAATATAAAAAGTATGCATTTTTCAGAAATATAAATATTACAGTAGATGGAACAATGCACATCGGAACGCTGGAGAATGACTGGAGAGGTAGCAATGAGGGATTAAGAAATGGTAGACAAGCTTCAGTATCAGGGTTGTTCCTCACTTTGGTAGACACCGGCAAATGTAAGAGTCCTGAACGGTTGGAGGAAGTGGGGATAGTAAATGTTGTTAGTGAGGTGAAAAACCTTGGGAGGCGGATTGGTCTGTAGATGAGTAAGTCACATACCAGGTAGACTACATCCCATGGTTCGAAAGAGCTACTTGAAGGGATTGTAGCGATCCTTATGCAGATTGTAAGATTCTGAAATGTTTCCGGAGAACCGGAAAATCGCAACGGTCATTCCACTCTTCAAGAAGGGATGGATCAAAAGACGGGAGATCTGTACATTATTTGGCGGCCGAAATGCAAATACTTGTTTGACAAATCTGTTGGAATTCTGTAGGAAATAACAGTGAAGGCAGAAAAAGTATAGTCAATGGATGTTGTTCCCCTTTGGATTTTCACAAGGCCTTTGACAGGGTGCTGCATATGAGACTGCTAAACCAGAATAGAAATGTGGTCTTATAAGAAAGGTGATATGCTGAACGGCAGGGCACAAAGAGTGGGAATAAATGGGAGTTTTCTTCTGATTGGTTACCAGTAACTAGGAGTTATTCTGCACGGGATAGTGCAGGAAATATTTATTTTCATGTTATAAGGCGATAAGACCATAAGATATAACAGCATAAGTAGGCCAATCGACCCATTAAGTCTGCTCCGCCATTCAATCTTAGGCAAACATACTTCTTCCAGACATCTCCACTCCCGTGCCTTCTCCCCATACCCTATGATGCCTTGTATAATTAAGAAGCGATCAATCTCTGCCTTAAATACACCCAATGACTTGGCCTCCACACACGGACGTGGCAACGAATTCCACAGATCTACCATTCTCTGACTAAAGTAATTTCTCCGCATCTCTATTCTCAATGGACGTCCTTCAACCCTTAAGTCGTGCACTCGTCTTACCCTCCCCTACCATGGGAAATAACGTTGCAATATCTAATCTGGTCAGGCCTTTTAGCATTGGGAATGTTTATATCAGATATCCCCCTTGTGTTCCTGAGCTCCGGGGAATACAGACCAAGAGCTGCCAGACGTTCCTCATACCTGGAATCATTCTCCTGAATCTTCTCTGAAACCTCTCGAATGTCAATATAGCCTTTCTAAAATAATGATCCCAAAACTGCACACAATACCCCAAGTATGGTCTCACGAGTGAGACCATAAATCCGCAACATCACGTCTCTGCTATTATATTCTACATCTCTAGAAATTCTATACCGTCATCTTCAAAACCGACTCAACCTGGAGCTTAACTTTCAGGGCATCCTGCAGAAGGACTCCAAAGTCCCGTTGAATCTCTGCGTTTTAAATGTTCTCCCCATCTGAATAATAGTCTGCGTATTTATCTCTTCCACCAAAGTGCAGGACCATACAATTACCAACGTTGTACTTCATTTGCCATTTTTCTGCCCATTCCCCTAAACTATCTAAGTCTCTCAGCAGGCTCTCTGTTCCTTCAACACTACTCGCTGCTTTACTAATCGTTCTTTCATTTGCAAATTTAAACACAAATCCATTAACCCATAGTCCAATACATTGACATACATCGTCAAAAGCAGTGGTCCCAGCACTGACCTCTGTGGTTCTCCACTAGTAACCGGCAGCCAGTCAGAATAGGATCCTTTTATTCCCACTCTCTGTATTCTGCTGATCAGCCAATGCTCCACCCATGCAGAAAACTTCCCTGTAATTCCATAGGCTCGTACCGTGCTAAGCAGCCTCGTGTGCGCACCTTGTCAAAGGCCTTCTGAAAATCCAAGTACACCACATTTACTAAGTCTCCTTTGTCTACCGTGCTTGTCACTTTCTCAAAAGTTTGCGGTTTGTACATTAGACAGGATTTTCCCTTCAAGAAGCTCTGCTGGCTTTGCCCTGTCTTGTCATGTGCCTCCAGGTACTCCTGTAAGGTCATCCCTACCATGAGTTTCCAACCACTTCTCAACAACTGATGACAGGCTAACAGGTCTTTAGTTTCCTTTCTGCTGCCCCCACCCTTCTTAAATAGCGGAGTAACATTTGCAATTTTCCGGTCATCTGGTACAGTGCCGGAATCTATTGATTCTTGAAAAATCATCGTTAATGCCCCCGCAATCTCTCCACATGAAAGTATATTCCATCAAGTCCAGGAGATTTATCCGCCCTCAAATCAATGAGGTTCCTGTGCACCTTCTCCGACATAATTTTCCCTGCACGTACATCACTTCCCTGACACTCTTTAATGTCCGGTCTACTGTAGATGTTTTCTACTGAGAAGACTGACGCAAAATGAGCATTAAGTTGCTCTGACATCTCAGCGTCTCCCATTGCATTATCTCCAACGTCATTTTCTATTTGTCCAATATCTACCCACGAATCTCGTTTACCTTTAAATAATCTTAAAATCTTACTTAAAAATCTTTTAGAATCTTCTTGTATAATAATTCCAGCTTCGATTCATAGTTCATCTTTCTTTCGTAATGATCCTCTTAGGTTCTCTCTGCAAGTTTTTAAAATCTCCCCAATCCTCTATCTTCCCAATAGCTCTGGCTTCTTTCTATGCCTTCTTTTGCTTTTAATTTAGCTCTGACTTTACGTCATCCACGATAGTGCCCTGCTTCTACACGGAAATGTCTTCTTATTTGGAATATATCTGCTTTGCACTTCCGTCAACATTCGCAGAAACTCCAGCCATTGCGGCTCTCTCGTCCTTCCTGCTAGTGACACGATTTCTGTATCTCCTGCTGTAATTTGAAATCCACATTCCCGTTGCTGTTTAGAGGCCAGTATGCAACTGCCATTAGGGACTTTTTACCCTTTCCATTTCTTACCTCAACCCATACAGTTTTCAATCCTACGTCATCCCTTTCTAATATTTTAATATTATTTCTTATACACAATGTCACACCACCCATTTACCTACTAACCTAACTTTCCGATGCACTGTATATCCCTGGACGTTCAGCTCCCAATGGCGGCCACCCTTCTGCCAAATTTCAGGGATGGACTGCGTCATACTTGCCAATCCATAGCTGAATTTCAAGATCGTCCATTTAATTTCTTATGTTGCGTGCATTCAAATGTAACATTTTCAGTCCCGTATTTGTTGCTTTCTGTTTTAAATGCCACGCCTCTATTGCCCTGTAACTCACACTACCAGCTGTAATTATACCTCATCTCCTGCCTGTCCTATCTATCTTCTCTTTTACACGGTTTCTTTGATTTATTTCTGTTTTCCCCTTCCTCAGCCTATCACTCTCGTTCTCATTCCCCTGCCGGATTAGTTTAAACCCTCCCGAACAGTTCTATTAAATCTGTCTGCAAGGATATTGGACCCCTTTGGGTTCTGGTGTAACCCTCCTTTACCTCCCCCAGAAGAACACACAGTGATCCAGGAAACCAAAGCCCTACCCCCGACATCACTCTCTCAGCTACGCATTAATTTGCCTAAACATGCTATCCTTGCGCTCGTTCGCAATCCTGAGATTACTACCCTGGTGTTCCTGCTTTACAGCTTCCTACCCAACTCCCTGAATTCTTTCTTCAGTACCTCCTCCCCTTTTTCCACCTATGTCATTGGTACCGACGTGTACCAGGACTTCTGGCTGTTCACTCTCTCCCTTCATAATAGTCTGCACCCGATCGGAGACATCCCGTACCCTGGCACCTGGGAGGCAACACACCATGCGGGTATCTCTATCAGGCTGACAGAACCTTCTGACTGTCTCCCCCACCATGGAATCCCCTATGACTACCGCGTTTCTCATTTCCTTCTTTCCTTTCTGCACCATATGTCAATGATACCGGTGACGGAGTTTGTGATTTTGTGATTTTGGACGATGCATTGTTCTGAGGAAGCAAGGAGTCTGTAGACGGACTAACACAGGAGAGGAGAACAGGCAAAGTAAGTGACAGATGGAATATAGAGCAGGGAAGTGTGTTGCCGTGCTCTTTAATACAATGAATAAAAGTGTAGATTTTTATTTAAACAAGAATCAAATTAAGAAATCAGAAAAGCAAAAGGGCTGGAAATAAGAATATCTAAGAGTATCGATCACAGGTCCTGCACATTAATGCAATCGAGAGAGCTTGCCAGGAGTCCTACGGCACTAGTTGCTTCATTAAGTACAGTACATCATGTATGTCCGAAAACAGTGTAGCTGCCTCGACACTGTCCAGTCACACACTCTCCCGGGGTCAGACACAGAGTATAGCTCCTACCTCACCGTACTGTCACACTCCATGAAAATTCAGGACATATTACAGACCAGTCTCACTTGAAGTTGAAATGAATATTATATTATTTATGAATGGGACCGCTGGAATGAATTGATACTGATGCACATGGTGGAAGGGATATCAATACAAACATAAAAGTGCACGGATAGATAGACAGATAGATAGATAGATAGATAGATAGATAGATAGATAGATAGATAGATACTTTATTCATCCCCATGGGGAAATTCAACCTTTTTTCCAATGTCCCATACACTTGTTGTAGCAAATCTAATTACATACAATACTTAACTCAGTAAAAAATATGATATGCATCTAAATCACTATCTCAAAAAGCATTAATAATAGCTTTTAAAAAAGTTCTTAAGTCCTGGCGGTAGAATTGTAAAGCCCAATGGCATTGGGGAGTATTGACCTCTTCATCCTGTCTGAGGAGCATTGCTTCGATAGTAATCTGTCGCTGAAACTGCTTCTCTGTCTCTGGATGGTGCTATGTAGAGGATGTTCAGAGTTATCCATAATTGACCGTAGCCTACTCAGCGCCCTTCGCTCAGCTACCGATGTTAAACTCTCCAGTACTTTGCCCACGACAGAGCCCGCCTTCCTTACCAGCTTATTAAGACGTGAGGCGTCCCTCTTCTTAATGCTTCCTCCCCAACATGCCACCACAAAGAAGAGGGCGCTCTCCACAACTGACCTATAGAACATCTTCAGCATCTCACTACAGACATTGAATGACGCCAACCTTTCAAGGAAGTACAGTCGACTCTGTGCCTTCCTGCACAAGGCATCTGTGTTGGCAGTCCAGTCTAGCTTCTCGTCTAACTGTACTCCCAGATACTTGTAGGTCTTAACCTGCTCCACACATTCTCCATTAATGATCATTGGCTCCATATGAGGCCTAGATCTCCTAAAGTCCACCACCATCTCCTTGGTCTTGGTGATATTGAGACGCAGGTAGTTTGAGTTGCACCATATCACAAAGTCCTGTATCAGTTTCCTATACTCCTCCTCCTGTCCATTCCTGACACACCCCACTATGGCCGTGTCATCAGCGAACTTTTGCACATGGCAGGACTCCGAGTTATATTGGAAGTCTGATGTGTACAGGGTGAACAGGACCGGAGAGAGTACGGTTCCCTGCGGCGCTCCTGTGCTGCTGACCACCGTGTCAGACCTACAGTCTCCCAACCGCACATACTGAGGTCTATCTGTCAAGTAGTCCACTATCCAGTCCACCATGTGAGAGACTACTCCCATCTCCGTTAGTTTGTGCCTTAAGATCTTGGGCTGGATGGTGTTAAAGGCACTAGAGAAGTCCAGGAATGTAATCCTCACGGCACCACTGACCCCATCTAGGTGAGAGAGTGATTTGTGCAGCAAATACGTGATAGCATCCTCCACTCCCACCTTCTCCTTATACGCAAACTGAAGAGGATCCTGGGCGTGCCTGGTTTGTGGCCTCAGATTCTGTATTATCAGCCGCTCCATGGTCTTCATCACGTGCGACGTCAAGGCAACAGGTCTGAAGTCATTCAACTCCTTTGGTTGTGGTTTCTTCGGTACCGGGACAATACAGGATGTTTTCCACTGTCTGGGTACTCTTCTCTGCTCCAGGCTCATGTTGAAGATGCGCTGCAGTGGTTCTCCCAGCTCAGTCGCACAGGTGATACACGGTGAAGGTAGCGACACAGAGTTGCTGAGAGGAATGCATTCATGTAAATGCTGCTGGAACATAAAGGCGCTGTTTCTGAGTTTTATTTCGATCAGATTATGAATTTACGCAGTTATTCATTTAAATTAATCAATTTCATTATTTTTTTTTATTTTCATTCAACATTTAAGCAGTTCTGTTGCCAAGCCACAGAAAGTTACAGTTCAGGTGCTTCTCAATTGTCTCTTTGTGGTTGAGCAACGAATAGCGAGCAGAATGAAGTCAGGCCGAACGGTCTGTTTGACATATGACTCTATTCCGAAGGATGTACTGTTCCATATAACCGTCATCATTCATCAGTGCACTGTCCATCTCAAAAAATTAATATAAACAAACTGCAGACGACTCTTGTTCTAATAATACATCAGGAATACAAAAACTATTTTAAGAATATTTACTAGATTTGAGTAACAGCGGGAAAAATATAGAAAACAATATACACCGTCAGAATGAATCAGAGTTTCACAGGTAAAGGACTGATATGATACACTGAACGCACGATCAGAGACTGCTGATACAGAATGAACCCCACACTCTCACACTGAACCAGAGAGTCACACCGACAGAAGCCCACACTCTCAGTCTGTATCAGGGACTGATTTCTACAAAAAGAACCCCACAACTCTCATATTGCACCCGAGACTTGTGGATAAAAATGAAAACGACTGGCAGATACAGAATGAAACCCATATTCTCACTCTGTAACAGAGACTGACAGATACAGAATGAAACCCACACTCTCACACTGTAACAGAGACTGACAGATACAGAATGAAACCCACTCTCTCACACTGTAACAGAGACTGACAGATACAGACTGAAACCCACTCTCTCACACTGTAACAGAGACTGCTAGATACCGAATGAAACCCAGACTCTCACACTGTAACAGAGACGGACAGATACAGAATGAAACCCACACTCTCACACTGTAGCAGAGACTGACAGATAGAGAATGAAACCCACACTCACACACTGTAACAGGCATTGACAGATACAGAATGAAACACACACTCTCACACTGTAGCAGAGACTGACAGGCACATAATGAAAACCACACTCTCACACTGTAGCAGAGATTGACAGATACAGAATGAAACCCACACTCTTACACTGTAACAGAGACGGACAGATACAGAATGAAAACCACAGTCGAACAGTGTGTGTATCTGTGTGTGTGAGAGAGTCAGTGTATCTGTGTTTGCATGTTTGTGTGCGAAAGGGTGCATCTGTGTGCGGGTGCGTGTATCTATGTATGTATGTGTTTATGTGAGGGAGAGTGTATCTTTGCGTGTGTGTGTGTGTGTGTGTGTGTGTGTGTGTGTGTCTGTGTGTGTGTGTGCGTGTGCGTGTGTGTGTGTACTGATAATACTTTTTAATATGGCTTTATTTGATGACGTGGCTTGATTTGACGGTCCTGCGAAAGGCACTCCAAAAGATATGCCAAAGCTTCGGACATTTTTATGTTATGAATGGAATCCGTACAGGGCAGAAAATATTTTATTAAATCATTTCGGCATTTGCACCATGGAGAAACCTGTTGATGGTGGGGTTGTAACCCACAGGACAGTGAATGGCAGCATTATCAGCCCATTATATTCCTACAGCTAACTGAACTCCATAGTATTTCAGTATCTAACTGTTCCTCAGGCGGATTCAACAGCGGCTTTGTCCGTCACTTCACCGTGTCATAATCCACAGCACGAATAAGATTTTTTTTATGCATATACATTATAAGATATACAGGAGTTACACACAGAGATACACATGCGCACACATAGATTAGAAACAAACACATAAACACACACACACACACACACACACACACACACACACACACACACACACACACACACACACACACACACACACACACACACACACACACACACACACACACACACACATACTACAGATGTGGAGAAGGTAGTTTAAGAGATGGAGGGAACCGTGGACAGTTTTGAACATCGAAGGTGTCGAAAATAATCATTATACCGGGAAGGTGATCAAAATGACGTAAACATAGATGTCGTCCAGGGCTGAAGGAGAACTGGACAGAGTGTCTGTGTACACAACAAGTATGTTTTGCATTTGGTGATACATACTCGGACGGGGTGGGATGGGTTTGGTGTCTGAGCGGCCAAAGTGGAACCCCTGAAACAAGAAATGTGAAAGATATAAAATGAAAGTCTGCAGGAGGAGACTGAGAGGAGTTTTCATGTGTCCCTGGATCCAGAGCACACTGAGGGGAAACCGGATCTATTTGTGGATGAAACCGCAGGCGTGACAGGGAAAAAGTGCAGAAAATGCTGGAAACATCGATTCCGGATTGCTTGTGGAAAGAGAACCACAGTGAAAGTTTCAGTTTGGAAAATGGGAACAGTCGTGACCGCTGCCAATACAACTGTGGAATGTTGTAAATGAAGCCGCTCATTGCTCACTTACTGGTTTCATTGCACATTTTGGTCAAATTACACAGAGGGATCTGACTGAGGTAATGCCAATGGTATTGACGTGTTGATGTTACACCCCCACAGCATTTGCACCTGAGACACTGCTGGTGATGTAATTTGTTTGTTCACTAACAATGGTGAGAGGTGGGATCTTACCACTGGAGATCGATCCCCTGTATAAATCAGAACCTGTTGCTGTACGTCAGCCCAGAGTGTCTTGCCGAGCTGTGGAATTCAGAGCAATAGCGTTCACTGCGTCACTCAAATGGAATATCGAGTAATCTGGCGGTTGGAAGACATTTACTACCCTGTTATTTCAGCCGTTGGAATTCCCGGTAAGCAGCTGTCACTGCTGTAAACGGCAGAAACAGAGTTAATTCCGATATTCTAAAGAGTTTCTCTCGCTACTTGTTTCCACAGCCACCCGCCCAGTCCCCGCATTTCAGTCATGGGCGGAAGGCGCTGACAGTATTAATCCCATTGCTTTCGCAGCCGACAGCGCTCTATATTGGAGCCGAGATGCTGCCTTTGACTGAAATCCTCTCCGCTGTCTCGATATCATGTAATAATTGTGAATCGATATGTCTACACAGGAGGACACCGGGCTACACTGCATCCGTGGGGAGCCAGCCGAAATTCTGTTCTGTCCGTATGAATCGGGTGTGAATTGCCTGACTGGGTGATGGAACAACGCGAATGTCTCATTTATGTTAGAAATATGAGCAGAGGGAACCGCCGATGTGGATTTCATTTCATTCCTGTGCCGCTCAGACCAGTGACGTTGGTGTATCAGACCCATTCCTTACTTCGGTCAGGAAGCGTTTAACCAGCTGTCATCTGGTCGGTTTGGGAATTCACCCAGATTGAACCCATTTACAAAACTCGCGGAGAGTTCTCAGTCACGCCGATATTGCACACTGTCAGCGGGTTCTTATGTTCTGGGTCCAGTTTCCACCATTTGTAGCAGAGAAAAAACACAAGATGAAGTCTAATAATAATAATTTTGATCTATTGCCCTGACAGGTCAGTAATTTCTCTGCTCCTTTCCCTCTCTCTTACAGTTAACCTGGTGGCGATTGTTATCTTATCCCGAGGAAAGTGCGGTCTCTCCAAATGCATCACTCGCTACCTGCTGGGAATGGCAGGGGCCGATCTCCTGGTCGTTATCTCTGACCCTCTGCTGAACTGGACTGTTTTCATATATTTTCGGTCTTCCTTCCTCTATTGGACTCCCATTTGTAGGGTTGTTCGTTGCCTGCTTTTATCAAGCACCGGGGTCTCTGTCTGGCTGACAGTCGCGTTCACCTGTGACAGATTTGTGGCCATTTGTTGTGAAAAGCTGAAAACAAAATATTGCACCGAAAGAACGGCGTCTGTGTTTATCGGGACAGTGAGTGTTCTGGGCTGTTCAGAAAGTGTCCCTTTCTACTTTACATTGGAGCCTTTGGTGATAATTGATGACGTTTTCTATGGCTGTGTCAGCAAAGAGAATTTCTATAGGTCCCCGTGGTGGGCCGCACTTCGTATGATTCATCGCGTTTTCATGCCTTGTCTCCCGTTTGTTCTGATTTTATTGTTCAATGCTCTGACAGTTAGACGGATTTTTTCCGCTAATAAAGTTCGGATGGGGCTCCGGGGCCGCAGCAACGGAAAGAATGACAAGGACCCGGAGATGGAGAACCGAAGGAATTCGGTCGTTTTACTATTGAGTACAACCGGTAGGTTTATATTTCTGTGGTTGACAGTAGTGGTTTTTGATATCTACGTGCTGATTGCAAACATCCCTCGTTACTCGGACACGGATCCGATTTATATCGCAGAATCCACGGCGACGATGCTGCAGATCCTCAGCTCCTGCACCAACACATGTATTTACGCCGTGACTCAGAGCAAGTTCAGAGAGGAGCTGAAGAACGCGGTGATATACCCGCTGAAACTGTTAAACAAATTCCTTAAATCATAGAGCCACTTGTTGGTTTCTGCCGGAGATTTCAGTCAAACACCATGTTTCCTCCATAATCTATCCACTTGCCGATATGTAGAACCAGGATAACAACTGAGCGCTCTGAAATACGCATGCGTTTTGTGATGATATATTTCACTCGCTGTTTACCCCGTACGGGTGAAATGTGTCCTTCATCAAATATGTAATATGTAGCGGTCACCTCAGCTGTAATTCACCCCGATGGAGGGTCTATAGTCAGATCCTGCCCGTTTGATTTTAATAAACTCCCTTACATCTGACAGTGTTTTACTCTGGGTTGGTCCAGTTAGGAAGAATCCTCTCCCTTTTCTCCATTCTCTCCGTTGTTTCTGATTCTTCCTTTTCAGTGACGCTCACGGTGTTTTACTCCCAATATCTCTCACGTTGTCCTCGCTCACTCCTTCCCCCACGCCGGTGAGGGGACCGTGATCAGACTGAAACATAGCGGAGGTGTGTGTGTGTGTGTGTGTGTGTGTGTGTGTGTGTGTGTGTGTGTGTGTGTGTGTGTGTGTGTGTGTGTGTGTGTGTGTGTGTGTGTGTGTGTGTGTGTGTGTGTGTGTGTGTGTGTGTGTTTTCTTTCCTTTTCCAGCTCCTTTTCCATCCCCGGACTGCTCCGCTTTGTCCTTTCCTATCTGCCTCTTTATCTCCGTTCACATTCTGTGGTCCCGTGAAAATCTGTTTCATCTGTTCCCTGTTTCTCTCTGTCCACAAGTCCGGTCCCGTTCTGAACAAAATCTAATCTCATTGCAGACGAGTGAGTTTCACCGTGAGGGAGACATGATCGGGCTGGAACAGAGTGTGTGTGCGTTCTTTTCCTTCTTTTTCAACTCCATCTCCATCTCCGACCTGCTCCCTCGTTGTCCCCGCATCTCTCCGGCTTTATATCTGTCCACATCCCGAGGCCCCGTCACAGTCTGATTCTTTCCCTCTGTTTCCCTCTGTTCTCTTTCTCTCTGACCACAACTTCCGTCCGGTCGCGTACTGAGCAGAGGGAATCTCATTGCAGAAACATATATTTATATCGATCATCAAAGTACGCTGAAATTTAATGAACGTCAAGAGCAACAGGAAAAAGTTTTTTGTTTATTTTTTTCTCTCGTGACTAACTAAGCTCTACCTGGAAGTTTTATCGATGTATGAAAAATAAAAGAATGATACCGGAAATCCGAATTAAAATTACTTTAAAAGATGTTTTACCGCTTTCTGACGGAACATTACTCACTCTGTTGCATTTCCAGTTCCGTCTCACTGATGTCTGTCCTGCCACCGATCAGCGTTATACAACACCTGTGAGTCTCCTCGCCCGGGGTTGACGGAAGCAAGATTCGACACGACAGATACCTTTTCGAGCGCAGAATAGATTTATGCATCTCACGCCAGTTAATACTAACTGAACGCTTTATCAGAAATAATGTTTCGAGTGATAGGTAAGGATTATGTCCCATCTCTGGCCACCGTGAGCACAAAAGTAGCGTGAATCCCAAGCGACGACATTCTAGTCTTGTCCAATTTAACTCCCAATCAGATTGAGTGGCTTAAAGACTACGACATAAATGCCTGGCAAGATTAAATGACAAGAGCTTCGCATTCCGGAGTTGGTAATGACCCGGGGTTAATTTTGCCTCGTGAAGGCAGCGCAGTTTCCAATGTTGTTGACTGTTGTTCAAGTCTAATCGCAAACTGGAGAACATCTGCAGACGCTGGAAATCAAAGTAATACCCACACAATCCTAAGGAGCTCAGCAAGCCGGGCAGAATCTATGCAAAAGAGTAAACAGTCAATGTTCCGGGCCGACACACTTCATCAGGGAGTTCCCATTTAATAGGATCGGACGTTTCTAGCATAATTCTATGTATATGGGGATGAGCGGCATTGATCGTGCGGATAACCAGAGGCAAAATGGCTAATACGCGGGGTATACTTTTAAGGTGCTTGGAAATAGGAACCGAGGGAATGTCAGAGTTCAGTTTTCACACAGAGAGTGTTGTGTGCGGGGAATACACTGCCGGCGGCGGTGATGGAAGCGAATACAATAGCGTCTTAAGAACCTCTTAGACGGGTACATGGAACTTTGAAAAGTAGAGGTCTATGCACTGGGGAAATCCAAGGCAGATTCTAGAGTGGGTTTCATGGTGGGCACAACATTGTGGGCCGAAGGGCCTGTAATGGGCTGTAGGTTTCTATGTTCTATGTTTTTTAATTGTAGGATCGGCGACAGATATTAGACACCCAGACATGCCTCTTACAACTGCTGGTAATTGTGCAGAGCACTATGCACTGGGTCGTCTGCGGTCCCGTGTCGTTCTGATAAATTGCCATTAGTAAACCCTTCACATGCTATCCTGCTAATCGCCCTTAAGTATTGCCAAAAAAGTCACTCATTATCACGACCTGGTTTTGGAACTGGTAAACTAAGAGAATTACCGGGACTGCAGGTTGGTACAAGCCCTTCCTGATCGAATAGTGCTTTATGACAGGTTTCATGCTTTACATTGCCTCCAGTGACAAATCATGTAGCCGTATACATGATCTGTCGTGTATATAAAAGCACGAGGAAAGACATTCTTGCCATAGAGGGAGTACAAAGAAGGTTCACCAGATTGATTCCTGGGAAGGCAGGACTTTCATATGAAGAAAGGCTGGATCGACTAGGCTTATACTCACTGGAATTTAGAAGATTGGGGGGGATCTTATTGAAACATATAAAATTCTAAAGGGATTGGGCAGGCTAGATGCAGGAAGATTGTTTCCGATGTTGGAGAAGTCCAGAACGAGGGGATCACAGATTAAGGATAAAGGGGAAGACTTTTAGGACCGAGATGAGTAAAAACCTGTTCACACAAAGAGTGGTGAATCTGTGGAATTCTCTGCCACAGGAAACAGTTGAGGCCGGTTCATTGGCTATATTTGAGAAAGTTATATATGGCCATTGTGGCTAAAGGGATCAGGGGGTATGGAGAGAAAGCAGGTACAGGGTTCTGAGTTGGATGATCAGCCATGATCAGACTGAATGGCGGTGCAGGCTCGCAGGGCCGAATGGCCTACTCCTGCACCTATTTTCTATGTTTCTATGTATAGAGTCTTCGTGTGGTGGGGCGGAATGTACAAGTCCCTCGTGATGTTTGTTTATCGCCCACCGAGAGGGAGGTGCCGGCGAAAGCCACGCGTGTACGACATGCTCAGGCAAAGCAGCGGGAGCAAAGATGACAAACTTTATTTTAACGATAAAGAAGGAAATATTGTACATCCAGCCTGAGCGGAATGGAGTTGTAGAGCAGCGTTAGTATTAGGCAGAGTTAGACACTGTGTGCGGTTTAACTCCTGTAAAGTCTGAAGCACGGGTCCGAGAAGTTGAGAAGTTGCAGTCTTTTCTGACTATAGTGACATGAGGGGGTGAGTTTGGCAATTCAACTCGTTGATTCTGTTGTTCACTCAAAAACCCTACTGCCACTTTGTCCATTGGACCATAATAGATGTGTCCGTTTAAAGAAAGAGTTTCTGCTCTGTTACGCACAGAAAGGAGCTTCTGGTGATCGCTCGGCTGAGATGTTTCGGTGTATCGGGCGGTGCGATGGAAATGCTTCAGAGGTCGGCATGTCAGGATAAGCTGTCGTTGGTTAACATCTTAGTCCAAGTGCTTTTTTTTTCAATTCTGTGTTTGGCAGCGCAGAGTTGTTCTGCAATTCTATCATGTGTCAGGGAAACGGGAAATGAAGTCAGTTATATTGTCTTCTGATTTTTCCCTGCACCAGGTTCCCTCTCCAAAATCACTCTGCTGACGGATTGCCCCACTCGGGTAGGATCCCTCTCCAAAATCACTCTGCTGACCGATTGTCCCACTCGGGCAGCCGAGCACGGTCCCCTTTAACCACGTCCCCATGGTAACGGAATATCCATCATTATCGTTTCCCCCTCCATTCCTCTGCGGAATTCAAACGCGCTTTGTACTTCAGGCCAAGTGGGTTCCGCACACCACTTTTCAGAACATCTCAACATTTCCAGGCAAGGAGTTATAAATTTCACAAATTTGTCCCATAGCCCGGACTTCATACGGGGTCTATAGCCCAATTACTGCGGTGGTGCCAATAATACTTTTTTTGGATATTATGTAACAGGATCGAGTTCTGAATTCGCTTCTTTCTTATTTCTCCCCGTTTCCTGTTCAAATACGCAAATTATAGACATGTCCTTTTTTTTGAGACCCCTCGACCGTTCAGAAGCGACCTTAAAACTGGGCTCATCTTTCCTTGCATAGTTCTTTGTCTTGCTGTTTGTCCCCCTCCTGCTCCTCTGCTTCGTTTGACTGAGCAGGGTCGGGGTGTTTGATTCTGTCGTATCGCTTCTGTGACATTAAAACGTTGTCCAGACCTGATTCCGGCCTGGTCACAGGCTGTCTAGGTGAGGATATAAACATTGAGACGCCTCCACTTTCTTTTGTTTGGACATTGTTTGGTCAGTCAGTCTATTTTGTTGTTGTTGTTGTTTCGGAGTTTGGTGTCTCTTAGATGCCTCCAGCACTTATTCAACTCAAGTCCAGTTTATTGTCATTTAACTACGCACACGCACACCGACAAACGAGACAACGTTTCTCCGACCAAGGGTGTGAAGCACAGCAGCGCACACAGAACATACACAACACAGCAACACTTCTCAAAGCAAGGACAAAATCCTCCGATGAGACAGGCACCAATAAACAAAGTTAAGTGCATAAGTCAAAACACGTTTTTATATAATCATTCCACGTCGGACCTCCGTCTCCGCTACCAGTTTCCTGTTGAAAATACTTGATATACTTTAACTAAAATGATCCCCATAGAGCCACCGTCCTTTGGTCCAACTGCACAAACCACTAGTAAAAGGAATCACATGGCTAGTATACCCACTTTCCAACCAGGCCTCATCAGCCGGGAGACACCAGCGGATCTCCCAGTGGTTTCTTTCCTCGTTCAAACTTCGGGTGCTTCTTTCTCGTTTTCTTCTTTAACTTTACAGAGAAAAATCTCCCCGCATTACACTCATCAACATTACTATCATTACTTATCATCTTCCTTCAATCTACTTACCTTGTTTTCATCTTTATCTTTACAGGGAATTCTCTCAACTCCTCCGCATTCCTGATCAACGTTACTGTACTACTTCCCAACCTACTTCAATCTACTTACCTGGTCCTGCAAAGGAAAGACAGTCAGTCGCAGGCACAAGCGCGAAAGAAATTTCGTTACATTCCTCTCATCAAATCGATTTAGATGCATATCATATTTTTTTACTGAGTTAAGTATTGTATGTAATTAGTTTTGCTACAACAAGTGTATGGGACATTGGAAAAAAAGTTGAATTTCCCCATGGGGATGAATAAAGTATCTATCTATCTATCTATCTATTGGTTTTATTTCCTAATTGGAGAACATCTTGGGTGAGACTAGGATCCGGTTCCGGATCTCCTTATTTCACACAACGCTTCACATAATACTGCAGTCTTTCCTACTTGGTTCCTCCGATCCCGTCCTTTCTACCCGTTCATGGGCCAGGATCAGGGAGGCTCGAAGCTGAACACCCAACGGGGGGCGAACTCGAAATTGCCTCTGCGACTCTCAGTTACTCCATTGTTCCACCCCGTTTTGTCGGGATCCTGCTGGACTACAGCAATTTGTCAGAGATATTTCAAAATGAAATTCGGCACCAGATTTCAATAGGAGAATATTTTATTTTAGCAAGATATCATGGAGAGTCCACATGTGTGGAACTCTGAGGTACAAGTAAAAGGCTTGCCTTTAAATCTAGTAGCAGGGAAGCGTGCGAATCCGTAGAACAATAGAATCTGGCATAATGTTGTTTTCTTCCGTTCATCCGTTTCCACCCATCTGACTTGTGCGGCCGCGTTATCGTTCCGAGGAGTATTGGTGAGGAGAGGATATTCTTCAGTGGAAAACGCAGAAGTCTTCAATTTCACAAACTAAAGCAACATCAGGTAAAACATCGGGATAATCAACGATACAAAGTCCTGCACCGCTTGATTGAAAGACAATGTAAAGAGGCGAAAGAGAATTGGATGAATGAACAGTGCGGTGAAATGGAGCAGTTTGAACGAAGTCATGGTTATAGAGGCCTTCACCAACAGGCAAAGGATATGAGGAAATGAAGGAGGACTGTGCCATCAGCTGGGTGTATGGAAGACGGTAGTGGTAATCCATGCCATGTAAAAGAAGAGATCATGGACAGATGAGTTGAGTACATCTCGGAATTATTTGAAGATAGCAGGATTGAGGATTTACCACAATCAAATCAAATGACTAATCAGCAGAAAAACAATTGATGTCAGAGATGGAAAGTGCGATTTGGAGTCTAAAAGTCAGAAAGGCGGCCGGTGAAGATAAGATTTCCACTCAAGTTCTGAAATCACTTGGTCCGAAGGGAAAAACGAACCTTTCAGCGATATTAATCAACAGTTATATGACAGGAAATCTTCTGGAGGACATTCTCAAATAGGTATTTATCGCCTTACCAAAAAAGCCAAGGACGATAAAATGTAACGAAAACAGGACGATAAGCATAATGTCCCATTGCGTCAAGTTACTGTTGAAAATAGTGTTCGGCAGAATGAAAGGTACAATCAGCGGTGAAACTGAGGAAACACAGTTTGGTTTTCGTAAAGGCTCAGGAACAAGGGAAGGAACATTTGCGATGAGAAACTTCATGGACAGATGCACTGAGGCACAAAAGACCATCTACTTATGCTTTATTGACTATGAAAATGCTTTTGATAAAGAAAAACATGGGAAAGTAACTGAGACGCTGAACAAGTACGATCTGGGATGGGAGAATAAGGAAATTGTATCGGAAACAGAAAGCGGCGGTCAGGGCAGAAAATGGGCTATCACCATGGGCATGTATTAAACCAGGCGTAAGGCTCTCCGGATTTGTTCAACCTCTATGGAGAATAGATACTTCGGGAATGAGACCATCAGGAGACAGGTATTCCAATCGGAGGCTGGAAGGTGGGAAACATCAGGTATGCGGACGACACCGCGTTGTTAGCTGACAGAACTGCAAATTATGCAAAATAAAGTGAATGAGAAAGGCCTTGAATACGGACTAAAAATCAACCGTAAGAAAACAAAATCGATGGTGATAAGCAAAACAGACACTAAAGACTCGTTCATGGTGGCAAGTCAATGGACAAGACATGAACAGGTGCGGAAGTTTGATTATCTTGGCAGTTTTCTGACAGATGACGGGAGATGTGAAGTTGAGATCAGAAGGGGAATAGGTATTGGCTAAGACCCAGTTCATGAAGCTAAATGATCTACTGTGCGATCGGAAGGTAGACAACCTAAAGTAGAATCCGCTTCCTCGAGTGTTACGTGTGGTCAGTGCTGAGGTGAGGATCAGAAACATGAAGCCTGAGGAATGATGGCATGAAACGAATTGATGCTTTTGAAATGTGCTGCTATCGACGAATGTTGAAGATCAGCTGGTAGAGAAAGTTTCAAATGAGAGGGTTTTGTCCGAAGTTGATGGACCACGGATATTGCTGGAGAAGATCATGAAGTTAAACGTTGCTTATTGTGGACATATCGTGGAGAGATAACATCTTGTCGGACTTGCTATAAGGAACGGTGGGGGGAAAGAAAGGAAGAGGAAGGCGAAGGATAACGTGGCTGGATAACATCAAGGATTGGACCAAGCTAGATAAGTCTAGGGATGTTGTGGACATGTGTCGGGACAGAGCGACATGCCGGAAATCGTCCACCAACTGCAAATTCCTGATGCGACCTAACGACGAAGACGAAACAACATACAGCACTGTAAATGGGATATTCGGAAATGTCGTCCACAAGGAGAGAGGTTGGAGATCAGTGAGAGAGGGAGAGAGGTGGCGAAGAAGCTTACGAGGGAGGGAGAACGCCGATGCGAATTGGAAGGAGTCGGGTCGAAGAAACGAGTCACCGAGACGGGTTGGATGATTCGGCAGCACTTTATAATGGTAGTTCTGCAGTCTCTGAATGGCATGCGTGATGGAAAGCCCTCTACATCCTCACGGTGCATTTTTTTCTTGGTTTTGACTCACTCTTCCCCACACACTCTCATCCAAGACATACCACGTCCGCACACACTCTCACGTCTCTCTGCCCAGGCCCGGTCTCTTTCTTGCCCCAGTGTCTCTCCGTATATCTCGGTCTTCGTCGATCTCCGATCTCTCCAGCCAATCGAAATCTCACACATCACCCTGCCTCTCTCTCCACATAGTTCCCCTCTCCTGTCTCTGTTCTCCACTATCCCGTCCAGTCCCCCCGTCTCTCTCTCTCTCTCCACATTGCTCTCTCTCTCCACATTGCTCTCTCTCTTACCTCACTCCCAGATTTTTTCTATCTCCATTCTTTCTACCCACAAGTCTCCCTCTCTCCACACTCGCATTCTATTTCACCTTCATTACTGAAATGCAGTGAGGCACCAATGGCTCAAAAACATTGAAATAAAACATTTGTCACGATATCCCACAACAAAAACACTAAAAGCGAAACAAACAAACTGCGTGGGGAACTCGGCAGGTCAGGCAGCATCTACGGGAATGAATAATCAGCCGAAGTGTCGTGCCGAGGCCCTCCTCCAGGATTGGAACCGAAGTGGCGAGACGCCAGAATAAAAAGGTAACGGAGGAGGAGAAGGATAGCTGGCCGGTGATAGGTCAACTCTGGTGGACAGGAAGACTAAAGGGTTGGAGAGGAAGGAATTGGATTGGAGTGGAGAATGGTCCACAGGAGAAGGAGAAGCTGGGGTGGACGGACAAGGAGGTGATAGGCAGGTGAGAAGAGTTAAAAGGCCAGACTGCGGAATAGAACAAAAGGGGAAGGGTGATCATTCCTTCTACCGGAAGGAGAATCGATATTCATACCATATGGATGGAGTCTATCCAAAACACATATACAGTGGCATGCAAAAGCTTGGGCAACCCTGGTCAAAATTTCTGTTACTGTGATTAATCAAGTGAGTAGAAGGTGAAATGATCTCCAAAAGTCTTAAAGTTGTAGATGAAACATGATTTCCAACATTTTAAACAAGATTAGTGTATTATTTTTTTTTGTTTTGTACAATTTCAGAGTGGAAAAAATGAAAGGAGCACCATGCAAAAGTTTGGGCACCCAAAGAGATTTAAGCTGTCAGCAAGGTCTCAGACCTTAATTTGCTTGTGAGGGCAATGGCTTGTTCACAGTCATCGTTAGGAATGGCCAGGTGATGCAAATTTCAAAGCCTTGTAAACACCCTGACTCCTCAAACCTTGTCCCAACAATTAGCAGCCAGGGGCTCCTATAAGCAGCTGGCTAGCACTCTGAAAAAATAAAATAAATGATGCCCACAAAGTAGAAGGCTATAAGAAAATAGCAAAGCCTTTCCAGGTAGTCATTTCCTCAGTTAGTAATGTAATTAAGAAATGGCAGTTAGATGAACGGTGGAGGTCAAGCTGAGGTCTGGAAGACCAAGAAAACTTTACGAGAGAGCTGCTTGGAGGATTGCTAGAAAGGCAAATCGAAACCTGCGTTTGACTGCAAAAGACCTTCAGGAAGATCTAGCAGACTCTGGCGTGGTGGTGCACTGTTCTACTGTGCAGCGACACCTGCACAAATATGACCTTCATGGAAGAGTCATCAGAGGAAAATCTTTCCTGCGTCTTCACCACAGAAATCAGCGTTAGAAGTTTGCAAAGGAGCATCTAAACAAGCCTGATGCTTCCTGTGGACTAATGACGTTAAAATAGAACTTATCGGCCGCAATGAGCAAAGTTGTCTTTGGAGAAAAAAAGGGTGTAGGCTTTCATGAAAATAACACCAGCAAATTATTGAGGCAAATATCACACCGTCTGCAAAAAAGCTGAAGATGAAAATAGGATGGCTTCTAAAGCAGGATAATGATCCCAATCACACTTCGAAATCCACAATGGACTAGGTCAAGAGGGGCAAACTAAAGGTTTTGCCATGGCCCTCATAGTCCCCCGACCTAAACGTCATTGAAAATCTGTGGATAGACCTCAAAAGAGCAATATATGCAAGACGGCCCAAGAATTTCACAGAACTATGAGCCTTTTGCAAGGAAGAATGGGCGAAATCCCCCAAACAAGAATTGAAAGACTCTTGGGTAACACGAGTGAATCTGCAGGTGCTGGAAATAAAGAAAGACTCTCAGCTGGCTACAGAAAGCGTTTACAAGCTGTGATACGTGCCAAAGGGGTATTACTAAGTAGTGACCATGCCGGGTGCCCAAACGTTTGCTTCGGGCCCTTTTCGTTTTTTAAAAAATTATTTTTAAACTCTAAGAATGGAAATAAAGCAGTAATCTTGCTTAAAGTATGAAAGCAATGTGTCATCTTTAACTTTATGTTTTTTTTTGGAAATCAAGTCATCCTTTCCTCGCTTAACTATTGACAGTAACAGAGATTTTGACCAGGGCTGCCCAAACTTCTGCATGCCCCTGGAGGTTGTTGCTCCTCCACCCTGACGGAGGTCTCATCAGGGAAGAAGAGGAAACTGCGGAACAGGAACAGGAATCGGAATTAATATGTTTGGCCTGGGGGAAGATCTGTTTCTGGCGGATGGAGCTGAGCTGCTCGAGGAAATGGTTCCCAATCAACGATGGGTCTCGCCAATGAAGATAAAGCCGTTTCGGGAACGTTGGACACACAGACTACCCCAGTGAATTTTTAGGTAAATTGTTGCCTCACCTGGAAGGGCTGTTTGGGGAAAGGACTGGTGGTGAGGTTGGAGGTGGAAGGGCAGGTGTAACCCTGCGGCCGCTTGCAGGGATAAGCGCCGGGAGGGAGATCAATGGAGAGGGACGGAAGGGAAACGGAATAACGGAGGAAGCGATCTCTGTGGAAAGCGGAGTGTGTTTGGGGGGGGGGGGGTAAGACGTAGGAGTGACAACTTACTTTCCGTCCAGGTAACCTCTAACCTGGTGTCATGAATGTCGAAATAAAGATCCCTCCCCCTCCCCTCTTCTGCTATTCACCACTCTGGTTCATGCCTATTCTCACCCGCCTATCACCTCACACGGCGTCGCTAAATACCTCCGGTTTTCCTGTACTCCACTGTCCTCTCTTATCAGATTCCTTCCGCTCCAGCCCTTCGTCGTTCACCTGGTTTCATCTCTCACCTTTCCCCGCTATCGCCATTTTATTCTGGCGTCTTCCCCCTTCCTCTCCAGACATAAAGGAAGATTTCTACCCGATACATCAAGCGCTTATTCATTTCCATAAATGCTTCCCTCCCTACTGCATTCATCCCCCAATTGTGCGTGTGCGTGTGTGTGTGTGTGTTGCCCTGGATTTTGAGCATCTGCTGAATTAGCCGTGTTTAAAATATTAATGTGTGTGCGTAATTTGAAAATTTGAAATGGATGGATACGCACGGACGAGTGAATGATTCACCAATAGTTCACCGCAGTTCGTGTTTTGGGAGAAAATGTGAAAAGAAGACAATCATCTCTACTCACAATCTCAGCAGGAACAAAATTCAGCACAGAAATAAACAGAAATGTATCACGTGTTCTGCTCCTAATAGTGATGGATTTTATACGAAGGACAAAATGCCCTGTGATAACGCAATACCTCACAGCGGTGGTGCACATCAAAATAACACAGAGGCTGTCACACTTTACCAGTCCAGGCTATTTCACCTTCCGGAGTGGTAAAGAAATATCAGCAAATTTACAAGTTTATAATCACTGTCCCACAGACCGGGGTCATCAGATCCAGATGCAAACAGCTGGAAACAAGATCAAAGGCGAATCAGCAATACATCCCGGCAAAGAATCAGCGCCCAGACAGAGCAATGCGGGAAATGGTTTTAGCATCTTGGACTCCAGCACCGCGGGCCGCTAAAGCGCCTGCGGTTACGGAGCATTTGAGTCTGGCCTGGCCACGTCAATAATAAAGCATCACGGAACCGGAAACAGGAATGTGTTGTGTTGAAGTGCCAACGCATCTGAATGTTCCTCATTCATCACCGTGCCGCTGAGAACCTGGATCAGGTTCCCACATGGCGGATGGTTCACTGGCGAGAGTAGAGCTGCGCTCAATTCGAATGGCCCATTTAGAAAATAAATCACTTCGAAAGTGATACCTGGAGTATGCAGGAGTGTTTTCCGCAACTAGAAATTTCAGCCAATTTTCCAAACAGAGCGCGGGGAAATATTTTGCAACAGTAAGTGTAAATTATGGGCAAATCTCCCTGAGTTTCCCATGTACAAGTTAACATAATTTGATTTCGAGGTGAAAATTGCAAATCACTAGACTAGTAAATTGGGCAGAGAACCAACTGGATTGTAAACGGCATAAACCATGTCACGAGTAGAGTTAATTTAACCACTTCCGCTGTAACGACGACAGATACATGAAACAAGGGGCAAATAGAGGGGTTGCATTGAAACCAGTTGGACACGAACATAATACCTCAATGTCCAGAACAAGGGGGCAGTATTTTCATTATATTAAATAGTCAATCAGATACAGGTTTGAGTGGGAATCTCTTCACTGTGCCGCAGTAACGGGAGCACCGTATTTCTTACAGTATTCCTCACAAGGGGTCCAGAGATTTCTGTTTTACCCGATTAGTTGCGAGGGTGGAATTGTCCGCTCTCCAGACACCAATCACACTAGTTTCATCACGTGATGCCCGAACTCAGGCGCCCGATTCAATCACTGAGCCACTCTCCATGCGGAAAAGCACGGAGAGAGTTGGTCGAAAGGAAATTCGGTGCATCATACCGACTTCCCCCCATGTCTACATTTCAGAAGGTCGGTTGTTCCTCTGTGGCTTCACTTTACTTTCACATTCCGCAATCCCGTCTCCGAAAGTGACAGCATTTCCTGAACCACTGGATCTGCAGGTCGATTTCTTGTTTTCCTGGTCACAGCCTGCAATTCAGACAGTATCCTGGTAAAGCACTCTTTCAAAAGCTGCCGCATACTCATTTCCCATAGGGGTAGAACCAGACGACTGCAGGCTGACAAATGTGATTCCTCTGTTCAGGAAATGGGGAGAAGATAGCACTGAGAATCACAGACCAGAGTCTTACTTCAGCGGTGGCTGAATTATTGGAGAGACGGGAATTACTAGTATTTGGAGAAACATGGTCTGATTTAGGATTGTCAACATGGCTTTCTAGGGATCAAGTCATGAAACATGAACCTGACGAATTCTGTGACGATGTGACAAAGCACATTTTAAAATTCTTTTTCTTAGATTATGAGGACATTCAGTCCTCGTTTATTGTCATTTAGAAATGCATGTTTGCATTAAGAAATGATACAATGTTCCTCCAGAGTGATATCACAAAATAAAAAAAGGACAAACCAGGACTCACAGATTGATGAAGGTAGAACAGTGGGTGTGTTGCAGGTGGACTTTAGTAAGGCGTTTGATAGGGTTCTCCATTGTAGGGTCATTCATAAATTCTGGGGGCATTCGAGCTGAAAATGTGGCTGTGTGAATACAGAATTAGCTTTCGCAGAGAAGACAGAGGATGGTAGTATTTGGCGAGTATTTTGCTTGGAGGTCTATGACCATTGGTGTCTCCAGGGGAATCTGGTCTGAAACCACTGTTGCTTGCGACTTTTAAAAATGGCTTGGTTGGGGTAGTGGGGGCGGGATTGAAAGTTTTCAGACGATAGGGAAGTTGACTAAGTGGTCGTTAGAGTGGAGGATTTTTATTTAGTTGGACCGGAATATTGCTGATCGGTTAGAGCATCAACGGATATGGGGAGGAGTCAGGTGAATGGGGTTGAGTGGGATCTGCGATGAGCCATGATGGAATGGCAGGATTCACGCAATGGGTTGAATGACTTGATTCTGCTCCCATGTCTGATGGTCTTATGGTCTGTACGGGTTTGTAAGAGGCACGGTCGTTGTTCAGAGAAAGGTGGGTGCATGGAACGCTCCGATAGAGGCGGATACACTGGGGGCATTCACAACTCTTATTTAGGCACATTGGTGATATAAATAGCAGGCTGTGTTGTAGCGGATGGTTCGATTTATCTTAGGGTAGATTAAAATGTCGGTACAACGTCGTCGGCCAATGCGCCTGTGATGTGCTGTAATGGTCTATGTCCTATCCTCCCAGTAACTGTCATTGAATACAAAACTGTAACTGAAATCCTACCGAAGGTTTATATGAATTCCTGACTATTCCACTTACTCACCTTCCCACTGAAGGCAAACATGCCACATACGCTTATAACATCCGGCCAGCTTGCGTACACACTGTCGGTGAGCTCGGTATTTCGGCGGACAGATTACTCTGTAAAGCAATAGTGGGCAATTCTGTTAACCGTCTGTCATTGATCTCATACTTTCACTTACAGTAGAACTCCAAGGACAGCCCCCGCACTTGCTTGGATTCAACTCCATCAGGCACGTCCAGAACTGATCTTTATTGTCTAAATACCAAGCAACTGGTTTAGCATTTTGTAACCCCTGTTCTCCCTCACACAACATTTATTAGCTAAATTTGTCTTTCATTTCAGAAATTCTGCTGACCTTTATTTTTCAATCCATTGGACGTCATTCACATATTCTGTGCGCTCTCCAATATATATCAGCTCCCCGTTTTCATCAGTGATTACGAATGGAAGGGAGAGGCAGGCAGAGCAGAAGAAGACTGCACGAGCAGTGTGTCAAAAGGCGTCACACGCCTACGTTGGTGTTCGTTTCAGTAATGACTGATCTTTGCCGGCATGCATAGTCTTTCGATGCCAGTTGCGAAAAGCTCGCTATAGCTCTAACTTCAGGGTTTTTTTTTCAATGTGCACGGGCTGTTTCTGACGATCTGCCTCTCAGAGAACGCAGTGTCAATGCAATTCAATTAAAAGCAGGTTTTAGTCAAAAAGTCCCTTGTTCACGAGTGGCAGACAATTGAAAATATTCAACATATTTTCTGCCCAATTGAAAGCTACGTTTCAAAGGCGCAAAGCCATGTGCTTGAAGTGGCCACTCTCAGTGATAAATGATTCATACAGATGAATGCTAACAAAATTATAGAATTATAATGCCGATTATGTCTTAAATATAAGAGATTACGAATATAACTGAAATCTGGCGAAATTCACTCAAAATTTCGGAGTTGAATAAACAGTCCATGTTTCTGATCGAGCCCCTACTTTAGGATTCATCCGGGGTCTTTATCGCCGGAGTACCTGGTTCGGATGTGGAAGGACACTTTGTTCGGATGTGGAAGGACACTTTGTTCGGATGTGGAAGGACACTTTGTTCGGTTGTGGAAGGACAGTTTGTTCGGATATGGAGGGACACTTGGTTCGGATGTGAAAGGACAGTTTGCCTTTGGGTGATGCTACACAATACTGGCACCAGTTTCAATTATAAAAAGAGATATGGAAAATACGCATCATGTTCTCTCCTGGTCCTCAGTTATACGACCATATGTGGCAAAGCTACAGCGGTCACACGGGCAATGAAAGGATGCTTCCGTCCCTTGCTCACGAAAATGTAAAAGGGAACATGCTCTGCTTTGAAATCTAGTGAACATAATGCAAGATTCAACAGGAATATTTTCTGTTGCAATAGAGGTTCCATTCTGAGGACAACGGCATGGAGTACATGGCATAAAAAGTTTCAGAAAGCCCTGGACTACAACATCGTTAAATCTGGTCTAATGGAAGGGAACTAAATTACACAGTATTATATTCCAAATGAGTTTGTATAAACGCTGGGAAAAGGCATATTATAGCTCACGGGTAACGAATGGCACTGGGTAGAGATCCTGCGGGTGCCTGAAACCATTACATGGTCGTGAATTCCTGCCATCCTTTTACGTGTTTGTGAAGGGAATGGGATGTTCCCAATCACACCCCACTCCCCCAACATGAATATGTGTTGACGTCACAATACAGAGTATTAGCACGTGACAAAGACATCATTGATATCTGCACATGCTTAAGGGTCCCTGACGTACAGCACGCATTCTGGATTCACCCGAGTTTTTTACATGCAACAAAAAGATAAGCGAGCCAGGCAGCATCTATTAAGGGAAATTTCCTTTTGTGACTCCCGACCTCATTCGGAGTAGAAAAGAAGTTAACAGAGGTCAGGGTAACGTAATGTGGTTGGAATTGAGACCACATATTGCAAGGTTGTATTGCAAGTATATTCATAAAAGTTTCCCCACTTTCGACATTTAAACGTTTACAGATTTCTTCAGACTCACAGTGGTTTGTACATTTTGTCTGATTTTGCACGTTCATTGTCGCATCTCGTGTCAACGGTGCACTTATTTTATAAAACTACTTTGATATTGAACTTCGCCAGTCTTAGATCTGACTTTCAGTTCTTCATCTACCACAGAGAATTTATACGTATGAATAGTCACGTAGTGCGTAGAGATAATAATCACTTTGTTGCTGCTTAATCTGATGGTCACGTTTCCATGCAAAACAGAGAGTTACAGAGTGAGAGCTGAAACAACCGCTGAACAGCGATACAAAAACATTACATATTTATGGCGAATAACATTAGGGACGTACATTTTATTTAGAGAGCTTCCCATTCAGTGTAAACAGATATTTCGCCCCATTCTTCAGCTCCTCCCTGAATTTCCTCTGTGTCAGTCCATAGATACACGTGTTGGTGCAGGAACTGAGCAGCGTCAGCATATCCCCGGACACCTGCAGGATAAATGAAGGCGTGTTGTAATATTTGTCTGTGAAAAACACGTTTACCGCTGCCCAGGTCATGGAGTGTACAATACTGGTTATCCACAATAACATGAAATTGGCAGATAGAGCAAACAACAAAACCGTTGAATTTCTCCGGTTCTTAACCTCTGGATCACTTTTGTTGTCAGTATTGCTCCGAAGACCACGGCGAACCATATTCGCTGCTATAATAGATCTGGTGGTTAAAACATTGAACAGCAGAATTAAACCAATTGGTAATAACGGGGTCATGATGGTGTCAAATAACTCGTAACCTCTCCACAGGGATGATGTATAGTACTTGGGTTTGGGAATGCACTTCCCTGGCTCTCCTGCCAAGTAAAATGGAAATGACTGAACACAGCTACCTACGGCCACCGCCACGATCGCCACGGTCGCTGTTCTCTCCGTACAATATCGGGGCCGCAGCTTCTGAAGGCAGATCGCGACGTAGAGATCGAAAGTGAAAACGACCGTCAGCCAAACGGAACAATCCAATGCTGCAATCGTCAGAATAGGTCCCAAAACACACAGCGGGGGTTTCACCAAAAAAACAGCATACTGATAGAGAGCATTGATTTTATCAAATACAACACCAAGGACAACGACCATCAGATCCGCTGCCGCCATGGCCACGAGGTAGCGAGTGATACATTTGGAGAGCCCACAATTTCTGCGAGACAGGATCACAATCGCCACTAAATTAACTGAGAAAAGAGAGATAAAAGGAGACAGTAATTTCTCAATATGTCTCGATTGCTCAGTGTGAGTTTGCTTGCATGGTAAAACTGGTAGTCCATATCGCGCCGTTTAGGTAACAGGCCGCACTATAGTTCCTTTTACCAAAATGCATTACAGTACATTTCCCAATACTGTATTCCATCTGTCACTTTTGTGCCCATTCTTCCAATATGTCTAAGCACTGCTGCAATCGCATTGCTTCCTCAGCAATACCTACCTATCCACCCATCATTCGTATCATCCGCACACTTTGCCACAAAGCCATCAGTCCCATCATGGTAATCCTTGGTGGCAGAGAGAAGAAATCCATGGTGGAAATTTGTGTCTGGGATCGCAGGTCAGCGAATTCATGGCAGATGCAATTGAATGTGGATAAATGTGAGGTTATCCACTTTGGTTGCAAGAATAGGAAAACAGATTATTATCTGAACGGTGGCCGATTAGGAAAAGGGGAGGTGCAACGAGACCTGGGTGTCATTGTACACCAGTCATTGAAGGTGGGCATGCAGGTACAGCAGGCAGTGAAAAAGGCAAATGGTATGTTGGCATTTACAGCAAGAGGAATAGAGTACAGGAGCAGGAAGGTTCTACTGCAGTTGTACAAGGCCTTGGTGAGACCGCACCTAGAATATTGTGCGCAGTTTTGGTCCCCTAATCTGAGTAAAGACATTCTTGCCATAGAGGGAGTACAGAGAAGGTTCACCAGATTGATTCCTGGGATGGCAGGACTTTAATGTGAAGAAATACTGGATCGACTAGGTTTATACTCACTGGAATTTAGAAGATTGAGGGGGGATCTTATTGAAACGTGTACAATTCTAAAGGGATTGAACAGACTAGATGTAGGAAGATTATTTCCGATGTTGGGGAAGTCCAGAACGATGGGTCACAGTTTAAGTATAAAGGGGAAGCCTTTTAGGACCGAGATGAGGAAATACTTCTTCACACAGAGAGTGGTGAATCTGTGGAATTTTCTGCCACAGGAAACAGTTGAGGCCGGTTCATTGGCTATATTTAAGAGGAAGTTAGATATGGCCCTTGTGGCTAAAGGGATCAGGGGGTATGGAGAGAAAGCAGGTACAGGGTTCTGAGTTGGATGATCAGCCATGATCAGACTGAATGGCGGTGCAGGCTCGGAGGGCCGAATGGCCTACTCCTGCACCTATTTTCTATGTTTCTATTTTAATAGTGATTTGTTCAGCGATCGCTGCCGGTCCAATTGTCATGTGTCATCTATATCGAAGATCTGGATAACAATGTGCAAAACCCTGGGAATAAATTTACAGACGTCAATACAATAGTTTGTCTAATGGAGAGCGAGGTCAGCAATCAAACATCAGGCTGCTATCTTCATCGGTTCATAAATTGTTCCAATAATGGAATTCTGGAGCTTAATTGGGACACATGGAGGGTTTTTGTTTGGAATGATAAGCGCGGCAGGAGATTCTCAGCGAACATTAGGGCTCCGTGGAGTCTCAAGAATAGAGGTGTCTGTATTTCAAGAACATGATTCACTGGAAGTGGAACATGAAGTGCACAGAGTGGTTATGAAGCTAGGATCGATACGCTTCATCAGTGAAGGAAATGAGCAGACAAATTTGGATGGGAATGGAAATGCGCACGTCTGTGTTACGCCTGTGCACAAAGAACTGTGAGCATTGTGGGCATCTTGTAGTTGGAAAGGCTCCCACTGAATTACTCCAAAAACAATTTACCAGACTGCTTCCAGGATTTTAGAATCTGCTTTGCAGAGAAGATTGATCAGAGCCGGACATTATTCGCTGCAGCGCAGGTAGATAGCAGTTAATCACACAGAAGCACAGAAAACCACAAGGGACAGAGACAGTGTAAATTCACCCAGTCTATTTTTACAGGGTTGCGGAATCCTGATCCTGACGGCGCGGGTATAAATTGAGTGGGAAAGGTTCAATGAGTATTTGAGGGACAATGTTTATACAAAGGGGGCAATTAGGTGAAACATGCTGCGCGATGACGTGGCTGCAGGAGATCCAGTAATAAAAGACAGTTGGACGGGTAAATGGTTATGAAGCGTTTGAAAGGTTGTGAGGGGAACTCTGAAACATCGCGCAGCATCTTATTTGACATGGAATCTTTCGATCAAATATCTCTTTTTAGTGCTGCATAGCTCTACCCCTCTAGAATAAATTGGCATTCTCGTTAATCCTAAATTCAGGGTATTTCCATAGAACACTTTTCCCTCTGGATTAATTTTACTTTTCTCTTGTATCCCTTATGAACTTCCGTTGACCCTTCAGATATCAGATTCCAATGGACGGGCAACCAGCACAGCACATAGCCTTTGGCTGAATACACAGGACAGCCACCATAACTATTCCAGATAGAGGACATCATAAATCAAACACAATCACTTTGTATTAAAATCTGAACTAGACTCAGGTTTAATATCAGCGGCAAATTCATTTCATTCAAAAAATAAGCGTGTAAGGTAATGATACAGTACATTAAAACAAACAAGACGAAAACCAATAAAGGCATAAAAGTGACGCACGTCATATTTTTAAACAAATCGATTAAAAGAGTTTATTTATTATTTCCTGAGTGATTTTATATGGAAAGACTTGCACAGCAAAACACTTCTGCTCGAAATTGCAGAGTATAATTTTGAAACTACAGTATGTCGTACAACTCGGCATTTCCGTGACCTTACCTGGAATACCAACGGCTGCCAGTGCGGGATAGTAAATTGAGACGATATAATAAACTGCTGGGTATCCCATTTTCTGCCAGAGGCGAGGACGAAAAGTGCCAACTTCTCTAGGTGTGGTGGTTCGGTGAGCCCTTATACACCAGGAGGAATGCCCCTTAAGCCAATTAATGCCCCCTTAGTTACATTAGCTACAGGACAGTGAACAAACAACCAGTGTTTGTTTCGGTCTCTTTTTACTCATTGTGACATTGGGTAACACGCTGAACTCTTGGCGGTGCATGACAAACAATGGGTTCGATGTTCATTCAATGGATTTCAGAGGAGCCAGTGAAATAGTGTACCACAGCACAAAAAACTGGACCCATCCAGTCCGTGTCAAATTCTGCCTCGACTTCCGTACCGTTACATTCACGTACCTACCCAAATTTGTCTTAAATGTTACATCAAGCCCAGGTCCACCACTTCCGCTGACAGCTAGTTGTACAGTCTCCCCATTCTTAAAATAGAGCTCCCCATCAATTTCCCTTAAATATTTTACTTTTCATCCCTAACCTATGAACGGTAGTTTTAGTCTTACCCAAATAGTGACAAAAGCCTGCTTCCATTTACACCTCATAATTTGTATGCCTCTGTGCAATCTCCCCACATTCTCCTGTGCTCAGGATAAGGAAAACAAAATCAATGTCCGAACCTATTCAAGCATTCCCTATAAATCAGGTCTTCAAGCTTCAACAAAGGCCTTGTAAACTTTCTCTGTATTTGCTCACTCTCAGTGATTTCGTTGTGCAGGTAGTTGATCAGAACTCCACACAATACTCCAAACTGAGCCTCGCCAACGTGCAATTCAACTTCAGAATTACATCCTCAACTCAATAGTATGATTTATCAATGCCTAACTGCACCAAACCTGCTTTATGACCCAATCTCCCTCAGACACCATTATCAATGAATAATGGATCTGTACTCACAGACCCCTTTGTTCACTGCGCTACTCAGTGCCGTACTATTCCATGTGTACGTCCTACGCTGGTCAGTCGTCCCAGTGTGCAACATCCCACACGTCCGCATTAACAACAGAGCCGGCGGTGATCACTGCGGCTCCACACTATTGTCAGGCCTCCATTCAGTGTGGCAACCATTTAACTTCACTCTTTGGCTTCTACCGTAGTCAGGTTGAATCCGGTTTACCACATCCCACTGAAAGAAAGGGACTGAAACTTTTGCACTAACCTACTATGTGGGCTTTGTCAAAAGTCTTGTTGATGTTCAAGTCAACGAGATCTACTGACACGTCCTCATCAGATTTTTGGTAACTCCTAGAAAAAAAGTCTGTAAGATTGCTTAGGCATGACGTAACACTCACAAAGCCACGATGAATTTCAACAATAATGCCATGTCTATCGAATTACTTAATATATATATACCGTCCCTTCGAGTACCTTGAAATAATTTACCCACTACTGGCTTCAGACTCACTGGCCTGTAATTTCCCGACATAATCTGAGCCGTTCCCGAACAGATAAAAAACACGATACCTGTTCTCCATTCACCTGGCCTCTTAACCGCGATTAAGGATCTTTTAAATATCTCAGCCGAGACCCCAAACATTAATGGACTTACCTCCCACAAGGTTCGCGTGAACAACTTTTCAAGGATCTAGATCAGCCACTCTAATTCGATTCAAAACAAATCTATCCGTCTATCTATCTATCTGTCTATATACTATTTATCTGTCTATCTTTCAATCTGCCTGTCTATCTATCTATCTTACTTTCTATCTATCTCTCTATCTATTTATCTGTCTTCCTAAGTCCCCTTCAGGTTTTCTGCTAGAGCAACATCAGGACAGATTTTAAACCTGCAGATTTCCCTCTTGTGTTCTCTTGAATGGTGTTTATTCCTCACGATTGTTATACAGCCCGTCTTCCCAACAAAAGTAAATATACCCTGTGAAACGCAAGCTTCTGTAATAATGGTGGACTTTGGATTTTGTTCTAACAGGAATATAGGAGCAGTGTACACTCAATACCGCTTCTGAAAGCCTCCCACTTACCCAGCATTCATTTGAACAGATTTGGCAAATTCTATCCCATCCATTTCTTTACAGAATCAAAGTCCCAGTCAATATGTTGAAAGTTAAACTGAACTACGAACACAACCTTCATTATTTTGCAACAATCTGACGTTTCTGCAAATCTGCTCCTCTCAATTCCACCGGTCTTCAATGTAAAATCAGTAACGGGGTCATCCCTTCGCTTTTATTCGGTTCTACTCATGCGGTCTCATTAGAGGAGCCCTGCAGTCGGTCCTGCCTGAACACTGATCTGACATATTCCATGACCAGTAATGCCACCCTTTACCATTTATTAACAACCTCACGTTTTTACCGTTTATGAAACAATGGAACCCCGGAACATTGAGCTGCCGGCGCTGCCACACCGCATGCATTTGTCACCAGTGGCTACTATATCAGAACTCCGCGTGTTGATCCATTCTCTAAGATCAACTATTTTATCTAAATTACTCATTGTATTGAAACAGACCAATTCAGATTATTAGTCCCACCATGCCCACACTTCCCGTTCTGTCATTGTATGTCGGCTTAATATCTGCTTTCTGCATATCTCCTTCACTAGCTGACCTCTCACACTAAAATCCATATCATCACAACTTCATTTCAAACGTCTCGGAGCAACATTAGGAACTCTTGATACAACGATAATGGATCCCATACCGTTGTTGTGCAATCCGTCCCCGTTGTGAACATGCGACATTCCGTGGACGAGTGTCCAATGATCCAAAATTCTGAAGTCCTCTCTCCTGCACGGTTTCTTTCGCCACAGCTGAACTGTGTCATGCTCATATTTCGAGCATCAGTGGCATGTGCTACGGGTAGCAATCTCGATACCACCGCCCTTGTCTTCCGGCCCTTTAACATCACCTAAATACCGGAACTCACTTAGCAGGACATTGTTTCTCGTCCTGTCCATGTAATTGATAAGCCTGCGGTTCACAACCTTGGCTGCTTTCCAACCCAACCCCCCCCCCCCCCAGACACAACCACGTTGATAATGCTATGGGCCACTATCCGAAATTTCACCGACCCTGCTACCTCCGGGTCATATTATCTTCGATCCTTGCCCACATACAGTTCTGTCTGTTCCTGTAACCAATGAATGACCTATTATTACTATAGGCTTTCTTTCCATGCCCAGTGCGGTAATGAGGCCCAAGACGATATAGACAAGAGAGTCACTGGAGCGTTTACAGGACTGGACTGTTTTCAGGGATTCACCTTCGGCTCTGGAGTCCACCATCTGTGCGGATTGGAAATAACATCTCCGCTCGCTGTCAATCAGCACAAGAATGCCGCAGTTATCACCGATTTCATTAAACCCTGCCTGGATGAGTGTTTGCTTCTGAAGTATCCCTGTATATCCCGAAACCAAAATTCGAGGAAACCAGTAGGTTCTTCGTCTTCTGAGAACCGGATCAGTGGCATTGAAGTCTGGTGTCCCAGGCCTGTACGGGAAAACCTGTATGACTTGTGAAGGGTTATGTCAAGAGCAAAGAAGTAATTCCCAGAGAGGTTAGCGGAGACGTCGGATACACGTCAACTCCGGCAGGGGTTGCTGCTATTACTTCCTCCAAAGAAAACAAAACAACAACATCATGAACGACAGTGAAACTTCTATTTTATATTCGGTTAGAAAGGAAGAATAAAACTTCAGCTATGAGGATCCCTGCACCGTTCGTTGAACCTGTGACCTCTGTGTTGGAAGCCGACGTCAACGTGTCTTTCAGATGGGTGAACCCTGCAAGGCAGCATTCCCCAATGGATTACCTGGTAAGGACCTGAAAACTAGCATCAACCAACTGGCAATGGCATTCAAAGACATTTTCAATAGCTTTGCTGCGGTTGGAAGTTCGCATCTGCTTCTAAAGGGAGATAATTATAACAGTGTCCAACAAGATCAGTGTAAACTGCCTTAACGAATATTTCAAGAGTTCGCTCGTCCACGGTGATGAAATACTTTGAGATGTAAGTCTTGGCTCGAATCATCTCCAGTCTTTGCAAGGACCTGGACCTTCTGTAGTTTATCTACGCAACAATAGGTCCATAGCTGACGCGATCTGAACGAATCTCCTCGCGACCTTGGGTCACCTGAACAATACAAATTCCTACGTCAGGATGCAGTGTATTGGCTATAGCTCAGCGTTCAACACCGCCATTCCTACAGTCCTGGTGGAAAAGGTACAGATCATGTGCCTCTGTACCTCCATCTGCAACTGGATACCCGACTTACTAAAGGGAAGAACACCATCTGTGCAGATTGTAAATAACATCTCCACCTCGCTGATAATCTGCACTGCTCGCCGCGAGAATGAGACCACTGTCTACCCTCTGTACACCCATGACTGTATCACTAAGCACAGCTCAAATGCAATCTCTAAACCTCCTTATGATACAACTATTGTTGGCAGAATCTCAGGTGGTGACGAGAGGACGTACAGGAACGAGATGTACCAGCTGGTGGAGTGATGTCGTAGCAACAACCTTGCACGTAATGTTAGCTAGACCAAATAACCCACTGTGGAATTCAGGAAGGGTAGAACAAGAGAGCACGAACCAATCCACATAGAGTGCTCAGAAGTGGAGCGGGTGAACAATTTCAAGTTCCTCGGTGCCAGTATCTCTGAGACGATAGTACAAAGTACACTGCAGATGCTGTGGTCAAATCAACACATACAAACACGCTGGAGGAACTCAGTAGGTCGGGCAGCATCCGTGGAAACGAGCAGTCAACGGTTCGGGCCGAGACCCTTCATCAGTACTGAAGAAGGAGGGGCAGGGGCCCTATAAAGCAGGTGGGGGGAAGGTTGGAAGGAAACGGCTGGAAGGTGCCAGGTGAAAGACCATCCCCTTCCCATTCGGATATGTCCATACATGGCCTCCTCTACTGCCATGATGAGGGCAAACTCAGGTTGGAGGAGCAACACCTCATATACCGTCTGGGTAGTCTCCAGCCCCTTGGCATGAACATCGATTTCTCCAACTTCCGGTAATTCCCTCCTTCTCCCTTCCCCCATCCCACTTTCACACTGCCCCCTCTTCCAGCTGCTTATCACCTCTCTCATGATTCTGACTTCTTCTACTACCCATAGTGTTTTCCCCTTACATTCCTTCTTCACCTCTCCTGCCTATCCCCTCCCTGCTTCCCCACTCTTAACCCTGGATCTCTGAGGAGAATGTCTGTTCTCCATGTAGCCCTAAAGACGGCAAAATAGCAGCTGCATCTCTTTCGGAGTTTGAGTACATTTGGTTTGGTCAACTACAACACTCAAAAACCTCTACAGATGCACCTTCGAGAGCGGCTGACTGGCTGCATCACGGGGATGTATGGTGGGGGAGCAGGGAGGGGCGGCCACTGCACAGGATCGGAATATGTTGCACAAACTTGTAAACTAAGTCAGCTCAATCACTGTCACGCGCCTCCGTAGTATCCAAAACATCTTCGAGAAGTGGTGCTTCATACATTCAGCATATTATTATAATGTGGCATTATTTGATATGTTTATGATGCATTGCATTCTTCTGCCGTCGAGAAGTTACCAAATTTCACGACGTGTGTCGGTGATATTCTGGTTCTTTTTCTGAGAAACTACTGTGGCTACTGCTTCCCCTGACCCTTCATGGATTCAACAAGTCGAAACTAATCGCAGAACCGCCTGTGATGCAACGCAGGGTCAAGCTGTTGTTACGAGTCCGGCTGCAGTTTATATGCAGAAATACAACAGCACAGAAAGAGACAATTCCGCCCCGAGCATCGTGTATTGCCCACAGAATGGCTTGACCACATTTCATCGCGTTCAAGAAAGTTGGCCCGGTATGTACGGCATTATATTAATGTTCAGTTACTTTACGCCTTTATCAATATCACAGGGCTTTGGACTCTGGTCTGGATTCCGCGATGTTTTTCCTGTCCACTAACTTCGTTACTCCTCTAATTTTGCCCCACTTTCTTTTGCCAATAACATCAGTCATGTAGAAGCAACAATGTAGAAACAAGGCCATGCCAGAAGTATTTAGACTGCCTACTCTGATTAACATGCACCGGGAACATCTCTACTATCCATGCACCTATCAGAAAATTTCAAACGTTGAAATCGAGCATGTATACACCACTTGTGCCGGCAGCTCATTCCACACTCTCGCGATCCTCTGAATGAAGCAGATCCCCCACTTTTTCCCCCTTGAACTTCGCATCTTTCAAATTTACCCCATCACATCTGTTTGTTGTCCCCACGAACCACAGTGGAGAAAGCATTTTTTTTGTATTTGCCGCATCTGTGCCCTCATGATTTTCAATACCTCTGCCAAATTTCCTCTCCATCTTCTGCTTTCCAAAGAATGCAGTCCTGACCTATTGAAACTTCCCTTCTAATCAGGAATTCCATACGAGTCAATATATTTGTGAAATGTTGTTGTACTTTCCTGTAGAGAAATAACCAAATTTGCGCACGATACTCAAGTTAGGCCTCACCAAATCATGTATAACTTCACCCCGAGACCGTTTTGCCCAGCAACTAACCTATTAACCCTGGCCAACCTATTAACTAACCTATTAACCCTGGCCTAACCACTGGGACATTTAGAATTATCAATGAACCTAATAAGAGGTAAGTCTTTTTAATGCGAGAGGAAATCAGAGAATCCCGAGGATCCCATGCCGATTAGGAAAGAACATATAACCTTGCCCGCAGAGGACGCCGTAATTAAACTCCGACGTCCCGAATCTTACTATCGTTATGCGAACTGCTACTGTACCCTTGCCCCGATATAACATGATTCCACATCACCCATCTAGTCACTCAGTCTCGCATTGGCAACTTTCTATCCATCTATCTATCTATCCATCTATCTATCTATCTATCTATCTATCTATCTATCTATCTATCTATCTATCTATCTATCTATCTATCTATCTATCTATCTATCTATCTATCTATCTATCTATCTATCTATCTATCTAACTATCTAAATGCGTGTGCATGCATGTATGTATGTATGTACAATACTTAGAGATAAAGCACGGATCAGGGTTTTCCAGCCCAGAGACCGTTTTGCACAGCAACTAACCTATTAACGCAGGCCTAAGTAGTGGTCAACCACGGGTTAGAATTATCAACCAACCTATTAAGAGGTAAGTGGTTTTGATGCGAGAGGAAATCAGAGACTCCCGAGGATCCCAGGTCGATTAGGAAGGAACATATAATCTTTCCCGCAGAGGACACCGGAATTAAACTCCGACATCCCGAATTGTACCATCGTCATGCAAACTATTACTGTACCCTTGCCTCTATATATCATGAGTCCACGTCGCCCATCTCTAGTCACTAGTCATAAGATTGTCTCGCATTGGCCGGTTTGGTCTCTTTTTTCCTATCAGGACTGTGCCAGCACTGATGAATCACACTGTTCTCCAGCCCTGTTTTGCATTGGCTTCCTTTTTCCATTCCCTTCAGCATGTCTGGTACGGTGTTCTGTATCAATAGTTTCATGCGCGCTGATGTCGGAACAGGTCGTGGGAAACGAGAATCCCAGACGGGGAAGGATAAATAAGTAAATGCAGAACACAATCCAGAATATTTAACAAAATGGTTCAAGTGGTTCCAGTTAAATATCAGAGAATGTATACAGTATACAATCTGAAATCTTACTGTTCGTAGACATCAACGAAAAACAGACGAGGGCACCGAGGAATGAGAGACATAAATTATCTGTGAAATTTCCTCCTATGAACCTCAATGCATGTACGCTGGTGATAGTCATTTCAAACCAATCAAACTGACTTTCTAGTCTAACTATGCCTCTGAATCTCATAAATCTATAAATCCACTCGGTTATACAAAAAGGACGAAACCAGATTTTGTCCAAAATCTTCGAAAGCAAATGTTTTCTAATTCAGTCATCATCTGGAAAACATCATCTGCGCCTTTATCAGACTCTCCACATCCCGACTGAAATACAGAGGCCAGACCCCAATGCAATATTCCACTTGCAGCCTAATGATAATTTTATAAAGAATCGTCAGAAATTTCTCGATTCCCTAATAGTCAGTTCATCGACTGATAAAAGCAATCATCGCACAGGCCTTCCCTACCACCCTACCAACATGTGTAGCCGTTTTCAATGCGGTGTGAACTTGGATCCCGAGATCCGTCTCCTCATGAATATTGCTATGAATGTCAACATTAAGAACATACTGTCTCTTTACATGTAATGGCCTAAGGTACAAAAAAATGCAACAGGACGCCCAATCATTAGCAGGAAGTAGAGACAGGTGTATATAGGGAGGGAAGGGGAGTATACATCAAAAATAATAGGGTGTAATACTTGATGAATTTATCCTCCGAAATACTGCGCGGGACTGACCAAGCGTCAACAACTTAGATTGGCTGAAGTGCGTTCACTCCTCCCAGGAATGCTTTGTGAGGTTAAATAAAAAATGATACTGAAAGTCAAATGGTTGAACTCGATCACCTTTGAAGGAATGAGTTTGTTCGATTGGCTGCTGTGTTAGCGTGGAAGTTGTTTGGGACCGATGGCCATCATTCTGCTGGTTTACAGGTGTTTAGACAGAACAGATGGAACTGATATGCAGACATTGAAGTCTAAGACCTTAAATGCGCGGAACGTAATTTAGGTGGCAGAAGGAAGGAAATCGGAAATGACGCCGGGAAAGTGTTCAGCCTTTAGGAAAACAGTGGAAGAATGTTCGTGTTCGAATCAAGGGCAGTGCAGACAAAATTAGGGCAGTTCTTTTGGCAATGGTCATGGACGGTATGGCCAGGAAGAAATAAACATATATGTCCAGATACAGGCAGCTTGGATCAAAACAGGTCCTTGTGACGTAAAAGGGTCATGGCAGCACTTTAGTAGATACATGAGTATTCCTTTTTTTTAAATATAAAAGAGAAACGTGAAATACTGCCTTTAAAATACTGTACGAAATTCTTGAGGATATGTACGTAGTAGATATGTAGGGTGCCACCGACTTTTGCACCGTATTGTAGAAATTTTATGCATTGCACTGTTTTGCTGCCGAAAATAAATCATGACACATGTGTGTGATGATAAACCTGTTTAATACATAGATTTCTATCGTAGACTGAGAGTGAGGAGGGGGCAGGGTGAGAGGAGATTCATGATTGGGAAAAGGGGATGGGAGAGGGGAAGGAGCGAGAAGCACCAGACAGATATTGTGTAATAAACAATAAAGAAATTGTTTGGAATCAATTCTCCTTGCCGGGTATTTCAGGGATTTGTGTGCCCTGGAATAACATTCCTGCCATCTATCCCACAATCCTCCCGTGGAGGTCCATCCTCCCCATTCCCAACATCTTTGATCCGGAGAGATTTATAAGGATACAAGGGACACTACAGACGGTGGAAATCTAAGATGATACCCACAATGAGCTGGAGGAGCCGAGCAGGTCAGGCAACTTCTTTTGACGGGAGTAAACAGTGAACGTTTCAGACAGAAACCCTTCACCTGGACTGGAAAGGCCCAGGGAACGGCTAGAAGCGAAGATTTGCAAACTCGTTCTTCCTCTACAATGACAATACAGTACTGTAGGATGGTCTCAGGCACCCTAGGTACATGTATGGGCTTATGACCTTTGCACAGCACTGTCTATATGTATAGGGTATATTTGGTGGAAATAGATATCTTTAGGTTGGTATGGAATAGACATCATTAGCGTCATGGGTGATCTATGTGTAGAACCACAGAAAATGATGGAAGTATTAAATGAATACATCTACATTTACTCGTCAGACGTACGTAGCTTTTTTTCAGTGGAGGGGACCGAGTTATCTGAAGCACATCAACAGTAAAATGGATGAAGTGTTGAGTTCTTCATGACTGTACTCAAACCATGGACAAGTTTATCCCGGGATATTATAGGAAACCGGAGCAGATACTGTTGTGTTTGGCAGAGATCCTTGTCCAATCCTTATCAGAACCTAATGTATTGAAAGTGCGGGAGACAGCTAATGATGTGTCCTTATATAAGGGAAGCAAGATACAGGCCAGGGAACTACTGGTTGGACACAGTAGAGAGTCGGCTAATGGATGGGTTTCGGATGGGCAGGATTTACCTGCAGAGAGAAGGAGTAGCGCCGACATGCAGTGAGTTTGACAGATTGAGCAAAGTGCAGTGGAATTCAATGTATGGAGGTATGAGGGATGCACTTTGGAACCAAAGGTTAATGTCTCGAAAAATGTCGAACCGAAGAAAATTCAGAAGTGATAAATACATAAGGAATTGTGGGTCTTTGTTCTAAATTCCCTGAAGGCTAATTTACAGGTTAATTCGGTGTTATGAAGGCAAATGCAATGCGGGAACTCATTTCAAGGGGGCTCGAATTTGCTGCCTCGGAAGGTGTGGAGGCCAAGTCACTGGGTCTAGCGAAGAAAAGGGTTTAAATATTTTGATTGGAGAGCGTGCTAACGGTTTATGGGGGGAAGGAGATTGAGGTTGAGGAACAGATCACCCACTAAAGGATAGGTGAAATAATTCGATGAAACTAATGGCCTACTTCTATTCCGATATCCTGTGGTTTAATTGTTTTATCCCATGTCAATAGATTGTCTGAATCAACCATCGGGCCTTCGCACTCTGCCTTACTAAATTGCCTATTGGTGGCTTCCACTACATTGCGGTCATTAAACCTCTTTATTACTGAGTAAAGTACACCCAGGGAAACAAAGAAGGAAGGTTCCTTCCTCATAAGTTCATGCAATAACCTTTAGAAAATTACTCGCTTCAGATGATAATTCGATTTTGAGCAGAATATTGTGTGTAGGAGAACACATCTAAAATTTCATACCATCGCACTGAACACAGGTAAACTCGACAGTCAAAGTTAGGATATCAGTGGACGTGGATATTGCTTGCTGAAAGGGAACTGAAAGACGTGCTGATGTTGGATACCATCAGCTAACTCTCTCTGCGGTGCTGCCTGCTCAATCTGAGCAATCTGAGCCGGTCCCGATCTGATCTCCGGGAGCTCAGAGAATTCCTTTCCGCTCGGAGACTCGTTTCCTTTCCATCGCCGAGATACAACGGCTTTGTAGGTCAGTTGAGCGTTGCGTATTTACGCTGTGATGAGGGATACATTGTTAAAAGAAGGATGGCGGTAAGGAAAGCGGGAACATGGGGAAAAATGAAGAAAATAAATTTAATGAGTTTAATAACTGGTAGGGGGTCGGCGTCGCGGGCTGCGAGTCTTTTCCCTTGCTGTGTCTCTCCGGAACGAAACCAGTTTTATGCTCCCTGCAACCCCACTCTCCTGTGACAGCCCGGTCTACAGTGTGCAGATGGAAAACACTCCGATTGCCTCTGAGAAGAACTTAAATAGCTTGTTTATTAATTAGTTGAATAATTGACATGAGCGTATGTTTCGCAGCGCTGATGAACTGCTCTCTAAACTTGTTCTGAGTTATTCCATAAATAAACGTGTTTGTGCAGCAACTGAACACCAGCAGTATGATTCCAGAGTGTTCAAATATGTATTCCGAATCATTGTAATTATTCTGATCCAATCCAGCAATGGTGTAATAAAGGAATTCGGCAACACACACCGACCACAGAATGATGAAGCTTCCGGAGATGGTGAGAAGTAAGATCACAGACCTCCTCCTGCTCTCCATCTCCGGGTCACTGCGGTTCTCCGCCTTGTTCTGACCCCTCAGACCCTTACGGACGCGACTCGTTACTAAAATGTGTCTGACTGTCAGAGCGTTGAGCAGTAGTATTAACACGAACGGGAGTAATGGCGTTAGAACGGTAGATAACCATCTAAATCCCACCCACCCGGGATCCGTATAGTAGCCCGGCTTTGTAATACAGTCCCAGGGGATATTGTCGATCACCTTCACAGGACGATATCGAAAGAAGTAGGGCACATCCTTCAAACAGAGCAGAACGCCGGTTGTTGTCAGAACTACAACTGCAATTTTTCCGGTGCAATACTTTACTTTCTGATTCTGACAACAGATGGCGACAAACCGATCAAACGTAAACAAGACGGTGAACCAGACAGAACAGTCGGTGGCTGCCTCTCCCAGGACAGAGATCACACTGCATACCGGGGTGATGTCCAGGAAAGTGCCGGGGAAGTAATAATAACTGACTCGCCAAAATATGACCGGAAAGATGATGGTTAGTAGATGCACCGTCGCCATGGCTACGAGGTAGCAAGTGGTGCAGGTGGAGAGGCCGCACTTTCCCCGGGACAGGATCGCAATCGCCACTAAATTCACTGAGGGAACAGCAAAAAGATTGAGTGAATTACTGTCTGTCCGTTCCGTGTGTCTCAGGGCAGAGATAAGCTGGAACTCTGGAATCTACTCATTTCTGGAGGTTTAAAGGTTGCAAAGCGGGAGACGCAGATGCCTCACACACGTGCATGCTGGGTGAAAGGTAACAGTTATCTGTACTGGATAAAGAGCTGCGTTTGGGAAGGATGCATTGTCAACTGATCGCTGAGTGTAAGTTGGAGAAATAAATATAAATCTCCTGCCATCAGTTTTTCGACTGATGTGTAAAGGCTGGATACCTCGGCAACTTTCTCAGGGGTTGTGTTCAGATCCCCCGTTCCTGGCACATTCTCCATACGGCGAAGTCCCTCTCCCTCCGCCTCGGTCGATATACAAAACTCAAAGCAAGTTGATTTCACCTGTTCGCATGTCTTCGTCACCTCCTCCACTCTCCTTTGTCACCCACCCTCAGGCTCCTCCTCGACTCTCCTTTGTCACCCACCCACCGGCTCCTCCTCGACTCTCCTTTGTCACCCACCCACAGGCTCGTCCTCGACTCTCCTTTGTCACCCACCCTCAGGCTCCTCCTCGACTCTCCTTTGTCACCCACCCGCAGGCTCGTCCTCGACTCTCCTTTGTCACCCACCCTCAGGCTCCTCCTCGACTCTCCTTTGTCACCCACCCGCAGGCTCCTCCTCGACTCTCCTTTGTCACCCACCCACAGGCTCGTCCTCGACTCTCCTTTGTCACCCACCCTCAGGCTCCTCCTCGACTCTCCTTTGTCACCCACCCACAGGCTCCTCCTTCACTCTCCTTTGTCACCCACTCACAGGCTCCTCCTCGACTCTCCTTTGTCACCCACCCGCAGGCTGCTCCTCGACTCTCCTTTGTCACCCACCCTCAGGCTCCTCCTCGACTCTCCTTTGTCACCCACCCACAGGCTCCTCCTCGACTCTCCTGTGTCACCCACCCACCGGCTCTTCCTCGACTCTCCTTTGTCACCCACCCACAGGCTCCTCCTCGACTCTCCTTTGTCACCCACCCACAGGCTGCTCCTCGACTCCCCTTTGTCACCCACCCACAGGCTCGTCCTCCACTCTCCTTTGTCACCCACTCACAGGCTCGTCCTCCACTCTCCTTTGTCACCCACCCGCAGGCTCCTCCTCCACTCTCCTTTGTCACCCACCCACAGGCTCCTCCTCGACTCTCCTTTGTCACCCACCCACAGGCTCGTCCTCGACTCTCCTTTGTCACCCACCCTCAGGCTCCTCCTCGACTCTCCTTTGTCACCCACCCGCAGGCTCGTCCTCGACTCTCCTTTGTCACCCACCCTCAGGCTCCTCCTCGACTCTCCTTTGTCACCCACCCGCAGGCTCCTCCTCGACTCTCCTTTGTCACCCACCCACAGGCTCGTCCTCGACTCTCCTTTGTCACCCACCCTCAGGCTCCTCCTCGACTCTCCTTTGTCACCCACCCACAGGCTCCTCCTTCACTCTCCTTTGTCACCCACTCACAGGCTCCTCCTCGACTCTCCTTTGTCACCCACCCGCAGGCTGCTCCTCGACTCTCCTTTGTCACCCACCCTCAGGCTCCTCCTCGACTCTCCTTTGTCACCCACCCACAGGCTCCTCCTCGACTCTCCTGTGTCACCCACCCACCGGCTCTTCCTCGACTCTCCTTTGTCACCCACCCACAGGCTCCTCCTCGACTCTCCTTTGTCACCCACCCACAGGCTGCTCCTCGACTCCCCTTTGTCACCCACCCACAGGCTCGTCCTCCACTCTCCATTGTCACCCACTCACAGGCTCGTCCTCCACTCTCCTTTGTCACCCACCCGCAGGCTCCTCCTCCACTCTCCTTTGTCACCCACCCGCAGGCTCCTCTTCCTCTCACCCACCCACAGGCTCCTCCTCCACTCTCCTTTGTCACCCACCCACAGGCTTGTCCTCGACTCTCCTTTGTCACCCACCCACAGGCTCCTCCTCGACTCTCCTTTGCCACCCACGAACAGGCTCCTCCTCGACCCCTTTGTCACCGATCCACAGGCTCCTCCTCGACTCCCCTTTGTTACCCACCCACAGGCTCGTCCTCCACTCTCCTTTGTCACCCACTCACAGGCTCGTCCTCCACTCTCCTTTGTCACCCACCCGCAGGCTCCTCCTCCACTCTCCTTTGTCACCCCCCCACAGGCTCCTCCTCTACTCTCCTTTGTCACCCACCTGCAGGCTCCTCCTCCTCTCACCCACCCACAGGCTCCTCCTCCACTCTCCTTTGTCACCCACCCGCAGGCTCCTCCTCGACTCTCCTTTGTCACCCACTCACAGGCTCCTCCTCGACTCTCCTTTGTCACCCACCCACAGGCTCCTCCTTCACTCTCCTTTGTCACCCACTCACAGGCTCCTCCTCCACTCTCCTTTGTCACCCACCCTCAGGCTCCTCCTCGACTCTCCTTTGTCACCCACCCGCAGGCTCGTCCTCGACTCTCCTTTGTCACCCACCCTCAGGCTCCTCCTCGACTCTCCTTTGTCACCCACCCGCAGGCTCCTCCTCGACTCTCCTTTGTCACCCACCCACAGGCTCGTCCTCGTCTCTCCTTTGTCACCCACCCTCAGGCTCCTCCTCGACTCTCCTTTGTCACCCACCCACAGGCTCCTCCTTCACTCTCCTTTGTCACCCACTCACAGGCTCCTCCTCGACTCTCCTTTGTCACCCACCCGCAGGCTGCTCCTCGACTCTCCTTTGTCACCCACCCTCAGGCTCCTCCTCGACTCTCCTTTGTCACCCACCCACAGGCTCCTCCTCGACTCTCCTGTGTCACCCACCCACCGGCTCTTCCTCGACTCTCCTTTGTCACCCACCCACAGGCTCCTCCACGACTCTCCTTTGTCACCCACCGACAGGCTGCTCCTCGACTCCCCTTTGTCACCCACCCACAGGCTCGTCCTCCACTCTCCTTTGTCACCCACTCACAGGCTCGCCCTCCACTCTCCTTTGTCACCCACCCGCAGGCTCCTCCTCCACTCTCCTTTGTCACCCACCCACAGGCTCCTCCTCTACTCTCCTTTGTCACCCACCTGCAGGCTCCTCCTCCTCTCACCCACCCACAGGCTCCTCCTCCACTCTCCTTTGTCACCCACCCACAGGCTTGTCCTCGACTCTCCTTTGTCACCCACCCACAGGCTCCTCCTCGACTCTCCTTTGCCACTCACGAACAGGCTCCTCCTCGACCCCTTTGTCACCGACCCACAGGCTCCTCCTCGACTCTCCTTTGTCACCCACCCACAGGCTCGTCCTCGACTCTCCTTTGTCACCCACCCTCAGGCTCCTCCTGGACTCTCCTTTGTCACCCACCCACAGGCTCCTCCTTCACTCTCCTTTGTCACCCACTCACAGGCTCCTCCTCGACTCTCCTTTGTCACCCACCCGCAGGCTGCTCCTCGACTCTCCTTTGTCACCCACCCTCAGGCTCCTCCTCGACTCTCCTTTGTCACCCACCCACAGGCTCCTCCTCGACTCTCCTGTGTCACCCACCCACCGGCTCTTCCTCGACTCTCCTTTGTCACCCACCCACAGGCTCCTCCTCGACTCTCCTTTGTCACCCACCCACAGGCTGCTCCTCGACTCCCCTTTGTCACCCACCCACAGGCTCGTCCTCCACTCTCCATTGTCACCCACTCACAGGCTCGTCCTCCACTCTCCTTTGTCACCCACCCGCAGGCTCCTCCTCCACTCTCCTTTGTCACCCACCCACAGGCTCCTCCTCTACTCTCCTTTGTCACCCACCTGCAGGCTCCTCCTCCTCTCACCCACCCACAGGCTCCTCCTCCACTCTCCTTTGTCACCCACCCACAGGCTTGTCCTCGACTCTCCTTTGTCACCCACCCACAGGCTCCTCCTCGACTCTCCTTTGCCACCCACGAACAGGCTCCTCCTCGACCCCTTTGTCACCGACCCACAGGCTCCTCCTCGACTCCCCTTTGTTACCCACCCACAGGCTCGTCCTCCACTCTCCTTTGTCACCCACTCACAGGCTCGTCCTCCACTCTCCTTTGTCACCCACCCGCAGGCTCCTCCTCCACTCTCCTTTGTCACCCACCCACAGGCTCCTCCTCTACTCTCCTTTGTCACCCACCTGCAGGCTCCTCCTCCTCTCACCCACCCACAGGCTCCTCCTCCACTCTCCTTTGTCACCCACCCGCAGGCTCCTCCTCCACTCTCCTTTGTCACCCACTCACAGGCTCCTCCTCGACTCTCCTTTGTCACCCACCCACAGGCTCCTCCTTCACTCTCCATTGTCACCCACTCACAGGCTCCTCCTCGACTCTCCTTTGTCACCCACCCGCAGGCTCCTCCTCGACTCTCCTTTGTCACCCACCCGCAGGCTCGTCCTCGACTCTCCTTTGTCACCTACCCTCAGGCTCCTCCTCGACTCTCCTTTGTCACCCACCCGCAGGCTCCTCCTCGACTCTCCTTTGTCACCCACCCACAGGCTCGTCCTCGTCTCTCCTTTGTCACCCACCCTCAGGCTCCTACTCGACTCTCCTTTGTCACCCACCCATATGCTCCTCCTTCACTCTCCTTTGTCACCCACTCACAGGCTCCTCCTCGACTCTCCTTTGTCACCCACCCGCAGGCTGCTCCTCGACTCTCCTTTGTCACCCACCCTCAGGTTCCTCCTCGACTCTCCTTTGTCACCCACCCACAGGCTCCTCCTCGACTCTCCTGTGTCACCCACCCACCGGCTCTTCCTCGACTCTCCTTTGTCACCCACCCACAGGCTCCTCCACGACTCTCCTTTGTCACCCACCGACAGGCTGCTCCTCGACTCCCCTTTGTCACCCACCCACAGGCTCGTCCTCCACTCTCCTTTGTCACCCACTCACAGGCTCGTCCTCCACTCTCCTTTGTCACCCACCCGCAGGCTCCTCCTCCACTCTCCTTTGTCACCCACCCACAGGCTCCTCCTCTACTCTCCTTTGTCACCCACCTGCAGGCTCCTCCTCCTCTCACCCACCCACAGGCTCCTCCTCCACTCTCCTTTGTCACCCACCCACAGGCTTGTCCTCGACTCTCCTTTGTCACCCACCCACAGGCTCCTCCTCGACTCTCCTTTGCCACTCACGAACAGGCTCCTCCTCGACCCCTTTGTCACCGACCCACAGGCTCCTCCTCGACTCCCCTTTGTCACCCACCCACAGGCTCGTCCTCCACTCTCCTTTGTCACCCACTCACAGGCTCGTCCTCCACTCTCCTTTGTCACCCACCCGCAGGCTCCTCCTCCACTCTCCTTTGTCACCCACCCACAGGCTCCTCCTCTACTCTCCTTTGTCACCCACCTGCAGGCTCCTCCTCCTCTCACCCACCCACAGGCTCCTCCTCCACTCTCCTTTGTCACCCACCCACAGGCTTGTCCTCGACTCTCCTTTGTCACCAACCCACAGGCTCCTCCTCGACTCTCCTTTGCCACCCACGAACAGGCTCCTCCTCGACCCCTTTGTCACCGACCCACAGGCTCCTCCTCGACTCCCCTTTGTCACCCACCCACAGGCTCGTCTCCACTCTCCTTTGTCACCCACTCACAGGCTCGTCCTCCACTCTCCTTTGTCACCCTCCCGCAGGCTCCTCCTCCACTCTCCTTTGTCACCCACCCACAGGCTCCTCCTCTATTCTCCTTTGTCACCCACCCGCAGGCTCCTCCTCCACTCTCCTTTGTCACCCACCCACAGGCTCCTCCTCGACTCTCCTTTGTCACCCACCCACAGGCTCGTCCTCGACTCTCCTTTGTCACCCACCCTCAGGCTCCTCCTCGACTCTCCTTTGTCACCCACCCGCAGGATCGTCCTCGACTCTCCTTTGTCACCCACCCTCAGGCTCCTCCTCGACTCTCCTTTGTCACCCACCCGCAGGCTCCTCCTCGATTCTCCTTTGTCACCCACCCACAGGCTCGTCCTCGACTCTCCTTTGTCACCCACCCTCAGGCTCCTCCTCGACTCTCCTTTGTCACCCACCCACAGGCTCCTCCTTCACTCTCCTTTGTCACCCACTCACAGGCTCCTCCTCGACTCTCCTTTGTCACCCACCCGCAGGCTGCTCCTCGACTCTCCTTTGTCACCCACCCTCAGGCTCCTCCTCGACTCTCCTTTGTCACCCACCCTCAGGCTCCTCCTCGACTCTCCTTTGTCACCCACCCACAGGCTGCTCCTCGACTGCCCTTTGTCACCCACCCACAGGCTCGTCCTCCACTCTCCTTTGTCACCCACTCACAGGCTCCTCCTCGACTCTCCTGTGTCACCCACCCACCGGCTCTTCCTCGACTCTCCTTTGTCACCCACCCACAGGCTCCTCCTCGACTCTCCTTTGTCACCCACCCACAGGCTGCTCCTCGACTCCCCTTTGTCACCCACCCACAGGCTCGTCCTCCACTCTCCTTTGTCACCCACTCACAGGCTCGTCCTCCACTCTCCTTTGTCACCCACCCGCAGGCTCCTCCTCCACTCTCCTTTGTCACCCACCCACAGGCTTGTCCTCGACTCTCCTTTGTCACCCACCCACAGGCTCCTCCTCGACTCTCCTTTGCCACCCACGAACAGGCTCCTCCTCGACCCCTTTGTCACCGACCCACAGGCTCCTCCTCGACTCCCCTTTGTTACCCACCCACAGGCTCGTCCTCCACTCTCCTTTATCACCCACTCACAGGCTCGTCCTCCACTCTCCTTTGTCACCCACCCGCAGGCTCCTCCTCCACTCTCCTTTGTCACCCACCCACAGGCTCCTCCTCTACTCTCCTTTGTCACCCACCTGCAGGCTCCTCCTCCTCTCACCCACCCACAGGCTCCTCCTCCACTCTCCTTTGTCACCCACCCGCAGGCTCCTCCTCCACTCTCCTTTGTCACCCACTCACAGGCTCCTCCTCGACTCTCCTTTGTCACCCACCCACAGGCTCCTCCTTCACTCTCCTTTGTCACCCACTCACAGGCTCCTCCTCCACTCTCCTTTGTCACCCACCCTCAGGCTCCTCCTCGACTCTCCTTTGTCACCCACCCGCAGGCTCGTCCTCGACTCTCCTTTGTCACCCACCCTCAGGCTCCTCCTCGACTCTCCTTTGTCACCCACCCGCAGGCTCCTCCTCGACTCTCCTTTGTCACCCACCCACAGGCTCGTCCTCGTCTCTCCTTTGTCACCCACCCTCAGGCTCCTCCTCGACTCTCCTTTGTCACCCACCCACAGGCTCCTCCTTCACTCTCCTTTGTCACCCACTCACAGGCTCCTCCTCGACTCTCCTTTGTCACCCACCCGCAGGCTGCTCCTCGACTCTCCTTTGTCACCCACCCTCAGGTTCCTCCTCGACTCTCCTTTGTCACCCACCCACAGGCTCCTCCTCGACTCTCCTGTGTCACCCACCCACCGGCTCTTCCTCGACTCTCCTTTGTCACCCACCCACAGGCTCCTCCACGACTCTCCTTTGTCACCCACCGACAGGCTGCTCCTCGACTCCCCTTTGTCACCCACCCACAGGCTCGTCCTCCACTCTCCTTTGTTACCCACTCACAGGCTCGTCCTCCACTCTCCTTTGTCACCCACCCGCAGGCTCCTCCTCCACTCTCCTTTGTCACCCACCCACAGGCTCCTCCTCTACTCTCCTTTGTCACCCACCTGCAGGCTCCTCCTCCTCTCACCCACCCACAGGCTCCTCCTCCACTCTCCTTTGTCACCCACCCACAGGCTTGTCCTCGACTCTCCTTTGTCACCCACCCACAGGCTCCTCTTCGACTCTCCTTTGCCACTCACGAACAGGCTCCTCCTCGACCCCTTTGTCACCGACCCACAGGCTCCTCCTCGACTCCCCTTTGTCACCCACCCACAGGCTCGTCCTCCACTCTCCTTTGTCACCCACTCACAGGCTCGTCCTCCACTCTCCTTTGTCACCCACCCGCAGGCTCCTCCTCCACTCTCCTTTGTCACCCACCCACAGGCTCCTCCTCTACTCTCCTTTGTCACCCACCTGCAGGCTCCTCCTCCTCTCACCCACCCACAGGCTCCTCCTCCACTCTCCTTTGTCACCCACCCACAGGCTTGTCCTCGACTCTCCTTTGTCACCAACCCACAGGCTCCTCCTCGACTCTCCTTTGCCACCCACGAACAGACTCCTCCTCGACCCCTTTGTCACCGACCCACAGGCTCCTCCTCGACTCCCCTTTGTCACCCACCCACAGGCTCGTCCTCCACTCTCCTTTGTCACCCACTCACAGGCTCGTCCTCCACTCTCCTTTGTCACCCACCCGCAGGCTCCTCCTCCACTCTCCTTTGTCACCCACCCACAGGCTCCTCCTCTACTCTCCTTTGTCACCCACCCGCAGGCTCCTCCTCCACTCTCCTTTGTCACCCACCCACAGGCTCCTCCTCGACTCTCCTTTGTCACCCACCCACAGGCTCGTCCTCGACTCTCCTTTGTCACCCACCCTCAGGCTCCTCCTCGACTCTCCTTTGTCACCCACCCGCAGGCTCGTCCTCGACTCTCCTTTGTCACCCACCCTCAGGCTCCTCCTCGACTCTCCTTTGTCACCCACCCGCAGGCTCCTCCTCGACTCTCCTTTGTCACCCACCCACAGGCTCGTCCTCGACTCTCCTTTGTCACCCACCCTCAGGCTCCTCCTCGACTCTCCTTTGTCACCCACCCACAGGCTCCTCCTTCACTCTCCTTTGTCACCCACTCACAGGCTCCTCCTCGACTCTCCTTTGTCACCCACCCGCAGGCTGCTCCTCGACTCTCCTTTGTCACCCACCCTCAGGCTCCTCCTCGACTCTCCTTTGTCACCCACCCTCAGGCTCCTCCTCGACTCTCCTTTGTCACCCACCCACAGGCTGCTCCTCGACTCCCCTTTGTCACCCACCCACAGGCTCGTCCTCCACTCTCCTTTGTCACCCACTCACAGGCTCCTCCTCGACTCTCCTGTGTCACCCACCCACCGGCTCTTCCTCGACTCTCCTTTGTCACCCACCCACAGGCTCCTCCTCGACTCTCCTTTGTCACCCACCCACAGGCTGCTCCTCGACTCCCCTTTGTCACCCACCCACAGGCTCGTCCTCCTCTCACCCACCCACAGGCTCCTCCTCCACTCTCCTTTGTCACCCACCCACAGGCTCGTCCTCCACTCTCCTTTGTCACCCACTCACAGGCTCGTCCTCCACTCTCCTTTGTCACCCACCCGCAGGCTCCTCCTCCACTCTCCTTTGTCACCCACCCACAGGTCCTCCTCTACTCTCCTTTGTCACCCACCTGCAGGCTCCTCCTCCTCTCACCCACCCACAGGCTCCTCCTCCACTCTCCTTTGTCACCCACCCACAGGCTTGTCCTCGACACTCCTTTGTCACCCACCCGCAGGCTGCTCCTCGACTCTCCTTTGTCACCCACCCTCAGGCTCCTCCTCGACTCTCCTTTGTCACCCACCCTCAGGCTCCTCCTCGACTCTCCTTTGTCACCCACCCACAGGCTGCTCCTCGACTCCCCTTTGTCACCCACCCACAGGCTCGTCCTCCACTCTCCTTTGTCACCCACTCACAGGCTCCTCCTCGACTCTCCTGTGTCACCCACCCACCGGCTCTTCCTCGACTCTCCTTTGTCACCCACCCACAGGCTCCTCCTCGACTCTCCTTTGTCACCCACCCACAGGCTGCTCCTCGACTCCCCTTTGTCACCCACCCACAGGCTCGTCCTCCTCTCACCCACCCACAGGCTCCTCCTCCACTCTCCTTTGTCACCCACCCACAGGCTCGTCCTCCACTCTCCTTTGTCACCCACTCACAGGCTCGTCCTCCACTCTCCTTTGTCACCCACCCGCAGGCTCCTCCTCCACTCTCCTTTGTCACCCACCCACAGGTCCTCCTCTACTCTCCTTTGTCACCCACCTGCAGGCTCCTCCTCCTCTCACCCACCCACAGGCTCCTCCTCCACTCTCCTTTGTCACCCACCCACAGGCTTGTCCTCGACACTCCTTTGTCACCCACCCACAGGCTCCTCCTCGACTCTCCTTTGCCACCCACGAACAGGCTCCTCCTCGACCCCTTTGTCACCGACCCACAGGCTCCTCCTCGACTCCCCTTTGTCACCCACCCACAGGCTCGTCCTCCACTCTCCTTTGTCACCCACTCACAGGCTCGTCCTCCACTCTCCTTTGTCACCCACCCGCAGGCTCCTCCAACACTCTCCTTTGTCACCCACCCACAGGCTCCTCCTCTACTCTCTTTGTCACCCACCTGCAGGCTCCTCCTCCTCTCACCCACCCACAGGCTCCTCCTCCACTCTCCTTTGTCACCCACCCGCAGGCTCCTCCTCGACTCTCCTTTGTCACCCACTCACAGGCTCCTCCTCGACTCTCCTTTGTCACCCACCCACAGGCTCCTCCTTCACTCTCCTTTGTCACCCACTCACAGGCTCCTCCTCCACTCTCCTTTGTCACCCACCCTCAGGCTCCTCCTCGACTCTCCTTTGTCACCCACCCGCAGGCTCGTCCTCGACTCTCCTTTGTCACCCACCCTCAGGCTCCTCCTCGACTCTCCTTTGTCACCCACCCGCAGGCTCCTCCTCGACTCTCCTTTGTCACCCACCCACAGGCTCGTCCTCGACTCTCCTTTGTCACCCACCCTCAGGCTCCTCCTCGACTCTCCTTTGTCACCCACCCACAGGCTCCTCCTTCACTCTCCTTTGTCACCCACTCACAGGCTCCTCCTCGACTCTCCTTTGTCACCCACCCGCAGGCTGCTCCTCGACTCTCCTTTGTCACCCACCCTCAGGCTCCTCCTCGACTCTCCTTTGTCACCCACCCACAGGCTCCTCCTCGACTCTCCTGTGTCACCCACCCACCGGCTCTTCCTCGACTCTCCTTTGTCACCAACCCACAGGCTCCTCCTCGACTCTCCTTTGTCACCCACCCACAGGCTGCTCCTCGACTCCCCTTTGTCACCCACCCACAGGCTCGTCCTCCACTCTCCTTTGTCACCCACTCACAGGCTCGTCCTCCACTCTCCTTTGTCACCCACCCGCAGGCTCCTCCTCCACTCTCCTTTGTCACCCACCCACAGGCTCCTCCTCTACTCTCCTTTGTCACCCACCTGCAGGCTCCTCCTCCTCTCACCCACCCACAGGCTCCTCCTCCACTCTCCTTTGTCACCCACCCACAGGCTTGTCCTCGACTCTCCTTTGTCACCCACCCACAGGCTCCTCCTCGACTCTCCTTTGCCACCCACGAACAGGCTCCTCCTCGACCCCTTTGTCACCGACCCACAGGCTCCTCCTCGACTCCCCTTTGTCACCCACCCACAGGCTCGTCCTCCACTCTCCTTTGTCACCCACTCACAGGCTCGTCTTCCACTCTCCTTTGTCACCCACCCGCAGGCTCCTCCTCCACTCTCCTTTGTCACCCACCCACAGGCTCCTCCTCTACTCTCCTTTGTCAGCCACCTGCTGGCTCCTCCTCCTCTCACCCACCCACAGGCTCCTCCTCCACTCTCCTTTGTCACCCACCCACAGGCTTGTCCTCGACTCTCCTTTGTCACCCACCCACAGGCTCCTCCTCGACTCTCCTTTGCCACCCACGAATAGGCTCCTCCTCGACCCCTTTGTAACCGACCCACAGGCTCCTCCTCGACTCTCCTTTGTCACCCACCCACAGGCTCGTCCTCGACTCTCCTTTGTCACCCACCCACAGGCTCGTCCTCGACTCTCCTTTGTCACCCACCCTCAGGCTCCTCCTCGACTCTCCTTTGTCACCCACCCGCAGGCTCCTCCTCGACTCTCCTTTGTCACCCACCCACAGGCTCCTCCTTCACTCTCCTTTGTCACCCACTCACAGGCTCCTCCTCGACTCTCCTTTGTCACCCACCCGCAGGCTCCTCCTCGACTCTCCTTTGTCACCCACTCACAGGCTCCTCCTCGACTCTCCTTTGTCACCCACCCACAGGCTCCTCCTTCACTCTCCTTTGTCACCCACTCACAGGCTCCTCCTCCACTCTCCTTTGTCACCCACCCTCAGGCTCCTCCTCGACTCTCCTTTGGCACCCACCCACAGGCTCCTCCTCGACTCTCCTGTGTCACCCACCCACAGGCTCCTCCTCGACTCTCCTTTGTCACCCACCCACAGGCTCCTCCTCGACTCCCCTTTGTCACCCACCCACAGGCTCGTCCTCCACTCTCCTTTGTCACCCACTCACAGGCTCGTCCTCCACTCTCCTTTGTCACCCACCCGCAGGCTCCTCCTCCACTCTCCTTTGTCACCCACCCACAGGCTCCTCCTCCACTCTCCTTTGTCATCCACCCACAGGCTCGTCCTCGCCTCTCCATTGTCACCGATCCACAGGCTCCTTCTCGACTCTCCTTTGTCACCCACCCACAGGCTCGTCCTCGACTCTCCTTTGCCATCCACCCTCAGGCTCCTCCTCCACTCTCCTTTGTCACCCACCCACAGGCTCCTCCTCCACTCTCCTTTGTCACCCACCCACAGGCACCTCCTCGACTCTCCTTTGCCACCCACCCTCAGGCTCCTCCTCCACTCTCCTTTGTCACCCACCCGCAGGCTCCTCCTCGACTCTCCTTTGTCACCCACCCAAAGGGCTCGCTTCTTTTAAATTCTACATCTGCTCTTATCTGCGGTTCCTTCTCATTGTATCAAGGTATTGTATCGGAAAATACCCAGTTTAGATTTTTAAATATTGTGGACTTTTTAGATATCTTTCGTTTAGTGCTTAAAGCATCCAATTTCTGAAGCAACGCCAATGTAGATGCTTCACAACAGCTTCTCCTTTGGAGTTTGCCTCAAAACACTGCAGATTATTCTGAATGATTTTCGTTTCTGAGCCGAGTAACACATTTAACACAGACCGTCTGACCTTTAACAAACACCGCTGGCTTGGCTCTTAACTCCCACCCCACTTCACGTAAAATAGAATATGGAAACTAACCCAGTTACAGTAAAACACCCACAGATCCTGATTTGAATTTTCTATACTCCCGATGTTTCAGAGTTTGAATCACAAATGATGTTTACCGGTCTCCCCTGAATCCCGCCTGGGATTTGCTTTACCCGTTCCATTCAAACTTGCAGCAATTCCTTAAAAACAGCGCAATACATTTAAAATTGAATTTGAAGCACATTGCTTGATCAATACGAAATAACACCAAGGAGGCCGTAAACGTACCGGTCACGATGGATTATCGGGGTTTACTTTGCCAGTGAATTTCCATTGATAAATCAAAACTGTCTTGCATGAATCCACTTCCCAAATCTTCCGCTCTACATCTCTTTAAGCTACCGGTTCATTTTCAGCCGAGAGCACTGCAAGGGGACTTCTAAACGAACACACAGTTTGGCCGCAATGTCTGCACCGCATTCACTGATACACCGGCCTCACAACGCTGTCAGCAACTGAACGTGTCCAAGTACTGTGCACACAAATCTGCAAATGTTAGTTCGCTTCTGTCCTTACCAGGAACACCGATAACGGAAACGATCAAGTAATATATCTTTCTCACACGGTAAAATGTCTCAAGCATACTGCGTGAGATTCTGCCTGTCTTCCAGCCGCCCGCGATCACGCTCATGAAACTCTGAGCTGATGAATCTCCACGGTCATTCATTTATACTCGCTCCAGCACACTGAATATTCAATACTACACAAGGCTGACGTGTCTTCCAACAGCTGGGGTAAAAATAAACATGATGTCATTCAAGTAAAATCCCAATTGTGATGAGGTGTGGGTAGCTTGACACAAAATTGCAAAATCTCAAAGACGATCCAAGATGTCACTGAAAGTTGTTGGGAAACGCTCTCCGGGTCATCTCTCGGTTTGATGATTGTTGCTCCTTTGGTCCATTCCAAGGCTTTGCCGTCCATCGAATTTGTCATTAAATGTGTAACGTCATGGTCTGCACTGTTTCAGTCCAGAAATTGCCTCGGTTACAGGTGACAACAATAGAAATATGGCGTTTGTATGTTACTGTTAATGCAATAACCAACATAATCTCTCTTTCCTCTGAATGAGGAAACAAAGAAATAGCAGACGAATTCAATAATTCCTGTCATTTCCCACCGTGAGAGACGCCAGCAGTATGCCAGTCGAACGAGACTATCAAGCCATAGAAGTTGCTATTACTGAGGAAAGGTGCCTGTGAGGTTGACAGATGTGAAGTTAAATTTGTCATCTGGACCAGACGGAAGAGACTTTAGTATTCCGAAACAGGGATCTGACAGACTGTGGAAGCATTAGCGGCGAACTTTCAATACCAATTGGATTTTGGAATAGTCCACATGACTAGAATATAGGAAATGTCAACCGACCCAACTCTTTAACAAGAGAGGTAGTCAATAGACAGAACATTACACGGCAGGTAGCCTGACCTCAATGGTTGGAAAGATGAACCTTAATGAAGGATGAGGTCTCGGTTACATGGAGACACATAATAAAATCGGCCGAATTACGGAAAGTCCGGCCTGAAAGCTGCTGGAGTTCTTTGTCAAAAAGAATTGGCAGATGAGATAAAGGGGAAGCAATGGATGTTGTTTCATTGGACTTTCAGAAAGCCTTGTACAAGCTGCCACACACGAGAGTGCTAAAGAAGGTAGAACGCCATAGATATTACTGAAAGATGCGATGGTGCATAGAAGATTGGCTGAATGACAGGAAGCAAGGAGAGGAAATAAACAGGACTAATTCCCGTCGGCGTCGTGCGAGAAACGGTCAGTCCTGAAACCCCGAGAACGGGTCCCATTCCTCGAAGAACCGAAGTCAGCGTGTAACTCCAGGATAGGGTCTTCAACAATCTTGAAAAGAAAGAATAAATATATTAAAGATGGAAACAGAACTGTTTCCGAAGTTGCAAGCAAATGATTCGCCGTTTAGAGCCGCCTTAACTTCGCCACGTACTCTCGATTCACTCTAGTATTCACAGCATACTCTAGATTTTCTGCGACGCCGGCTCTCGCAACCTTCCATGATCGCAGATGTACGTCACTTCATCATACCTGCCTTCAGTGCGTCTAAACAGCGGCTTTCTTACCTCCTGCGGTGCCTAACGGTAGCTCGACGCTCAAATCCATACATCGCCATGGATTTCATAATGGGTTTTCCGCCTTCCGTTCGGGCCACGTGATCATGAGAGTGGTAGATCAGTTGTCCAAAGCGGCCATTTATTTCCCCACCAAGGCGTCCTACTCCGCAATGGGTATGTCACCCTTTGATGTCTCCATGGATACTAACCTCGGCTGTTCCCTGCGGAGGAGCCCGCGGTGAACGTTCCGTCGGCCAGAGCCCTGGTTCGCCGCTGCCTCACTACTTCGAGGAGGGCATGGAGGACCATCCTAGCTGCCAACTATGCCTACTGCCGGCATGCCAATTGCTCTGTCGCCCATCTAGACGTAATAGGCTAGGGGAATTGGCTGTCTGTCCACTAGATATCCGCCCCTGCACAACTAATTTCTCTCTCCGGTTTGAAGATAATGCAACGCATCATCCCAGTCACCTACCGTCTCCAGCCGGCACCGTCCCTCAAGCTCACACCTAACAACCACAAGGTCTACCCCAAGCCGGTTGTCTGTTGATCACTCAGCCTACAGATTCTGCACCTCCGGAACCTCGGACGGTGAAATGTGGTCCATTGTACACGCCCCACAGGTTGTTGAATGCACCTTAGCATGGATGATCGATTAGAAAGGATGCTGTTTATTGGGTGCCGTTGTTGCATCTTGGATCCTTCGCTCAATGGTGAGTTCCATCGAATCGATCCGGAACATCCTGGATCTTTAGGGACCGGCCGTCGTTGCGGGGATCCTATCAGGTCTGCTCCAGCTGACAACTCCTAGCCTGAACATGCAGGCATATCCGTGTATCTACCCTGCTAATAGGGTTACCTTGCCACTCACCGAATACTCGTCATCCACAGTCTATTTAACCCCAGTTCTCAACCACCGTCATTGTTCTATCATCGAAGCATCCGTCCGCAACCGGTCATTCCTCACTTTCACTCTGCCTACATAAAGTATACCTGGCTGCCCCTTGTGTTTAGTTGCATTTCCCTCTTGTTTCGTGGCCCCTCGTAGATTTTTGTTTATTTTGCCGACTATTATTAACATGGCTTATCCATTTCGAATCGAGATCCGATGCATTAGGGTCTGTTAACCCAGTTACGGGGTACGTGACATTATCTACGACATTGTTACTTTGCAAAGGAATATCTAAGAATAATTTTGAGCAGAAAAAGAGTGATTGATGTCGGTTCTACAGCTGTATTGATACAGAGAGCCTCAATTCGTTTACCAACGTAATTCCTTCAGTTAGACAGCGGACGATTTATCGTCCTTGCATCCAAATCAGTAGTAACTTTGGAATTTTATGAATTAATTGCACCAATTTAATGTTAATTGTCTTTATAATTGAAGAAACTGGGAGAATTGGCTTCAGGAAGTATAACGTAGCGCCCTCCCTTGCTCCCTCTGTTGGTGGGCCATGTGTAAACGCATGAACCGTTTCAGCTTTTCAGTTCAAATGGTGATAATACATAAGAGCCAACTAGCTTCCGGGTTTAAATGAAGGAACAGAAAGATCCACGTCGTTTTGTCGTTGTGGTGAAATCTCTGATGGTCATGAAAACACTGTGAGGGAAAAGGTGGCCCAAAGTGAACATGTTGGTAATTTGTCATCTAACTCTTTCTCTCTCATTGCCTTCCAAACTCTCCATTTATCTCTCTTGCCCTGTGTAAAGATGTGCCTCACTTCCCTTCCTCACCTCCATGTCTCGCGCTTTCTCGATATATCTTTAATACACGCACACATACATGCACACACACACGCACACTCACACACACACACATTCTCTCTCTCTCTTTCTCTCTCTCTCTCTCTCTCTCTCTCTCTCTCTCTCTCTCTCTCTCTCTCTCTCTCTCTCGCTCTCTTTCTCACTCACTCTCTTTCTCGCTCTCCACCCCTTCCTTTCCTCCTCACTCCCACATTTTCCTCACAAGGCTGAAGCAATCAATATTTGTGTTCAGTGAAAGGACTGCGTGATTGGGGTAGGACGTTTATAGATTTTCATTTACAAGACAGCTGGGGTGGAGTGTCGGGGAGAAGATGTGAACTGATGCTGAAATACAGGGGCGAACATGAGACTGGACATGAAGGAGTCGCATTTTCCCATCAAATCTGTTCCCGGAACTTTGGTTCAGTGCTCCGTTAAGACAAGACCACCGTGTGAAATTTCGGTTGAATATTTACATGTTGACCAGCCGCAGGTTGGAGAGGGGAGATTGACAATATGACTGAACAGGGCAGAACGGGCTATGAACGATATATTTAAAAAAAACTTTCGCCGTTTCATGTCACTAACACTACAGAGGCCCCATTGCACTCCTGACCAGCGAGCGACCCCGCCTAATGCCGTACACAGGCAGGTTCGCTGATTTTTTTCTTCAATATCACCCTCGCAGGTTGTCGCTGATGCGCCGGTCATCAGCCAACAACCTAAAAGCCAAGACCCTGCAGACCCTGACTGCTTCTGCCTCCCGAAAGTCCTGTCGATCCTGAGTAAAACTCAGAACGATTTCTGAGCATTTATATCCGCATGCTTCCGTCGGAAAGTGGGGGCGTTGTCAGGTCGGCGATAGAAGTTGTCAGGTCGGGAGAGGGAAGACGTTTTGGTGGAGGACACCGGCAGTCATTCGATCGGCAAGTGCGGTATGGGGAGTAGTACTGAGAGCAAGTTTGGACCAGCCTGATCTTATTGAATGGTAGGGTTGATTGAAGAGGACAAGAGGCCTGCCGTTCTTTCTGCTGCCTGGGTGTTTAATGAAAAGGAGTGAAGGTCTTTTCTTGGGCCGGCATGTTATCCTAGCAGATATAGCAGGAACCGATGGTTGGAAATCAGTTGTTCCCAAACTATTTCAACAGTTTGGCCAAGGGATCATTTCCAAGACTGAAAATGGTGCAATATTTTTTTTCTATCTATGATGCAGCATTGTATAATTCATCTTCTCTGTACTGTCTGTATCTATGCATACTGTTGAAGTTGTGGTTGGAGTGCTATGTACAGTCACGGACGCCGGCAAACTGGAAAGATTGCAAGCGAATTATACAGTGATGTTGTCAGGGCAAGAAGAATCGGGTCCTGTTTGTCCAAACTTGGCATTTACTCATTACGAGTTGCAGCTATTTTTATGATGAATGATAGAGATAAGGTTAATGTCAACAGTCTTTGTCTACGCAGGGGAAACCAAAACTCGGGAAAGGTATTTAGAGTGAGTGGAGACGATTTGAATAAAACATGAGCAGCAACGTTTTCACAGAGTTTCCTGAATATGTGGGATGAGCTGCTAGAAGAGGTAGATCTGGCAAGGACAACAAATTCACGGAAGGGCGGGGCTTGAATGAAAATGGGCCGCACACAGGAAACTGGGACTTGCTGGCGGTCATGATGGTCGGAATGGGATTTTGGGTCGAAGAGCCTGTATCAATTCATAATTTCTTCAGGAGTATTACCACTGGTATGCGTCAGATGTCATTGGACAGACGTGATATGGAACTGAATGCTTGGTTAGGAAGCCACCTACTGCTCTGATCAGGAGATGGAGATACAGTCATATTGTATCTGACTCTCTTTCTGCTTCTCACAAGCCATGCAGAGCAATTGAATCACGTGATGCTTTCACCACCGGATCGAATGTGTAAACAATATGACTTTGATCAAACACCAATAGTCAGAATCAGAATGGACGCAGGCTGCCTTCTTTCCTTTTAAAAAAATATTTTTATTGAAGTTCATCACCAAACAAACATTTCCATTAGATGTATTTCAGACATTGTGCATATATATCATATAATTCTAATTAAACGTGTCCTGAAGGTGCACATGTAGACAGATGTCAAATAGTTAAGATTAAGAAGCTTACACGGGCGCTAAATGAACACAGTATAGTGTCTTTAAACGGTCTTTGATCCCAGCGATAAAGCAGACTTGATTAATGAAGCATTCCAACAATTCCAGTGCAGGCAGGAGGAATGGGCAAATTACTCCGCTCAGCATACACAGACTTTTCAGAGCGAAAGCTGCAGTAGCTCCATTGGGGAAATAGAGCGGCTATGGAAGGACTTCGTTTGGGAGAACAGGCAAAGACTTGGCAGATGAAATGTAGTGCAGGGAAATGCATGGACATGCAACTTAGTGGAAGAAATGATAGAGTAGACTACTACTTAAAAGGAGAAAAACAAAACGGAGGCGCTAAGGGTCTTGAGAATCCTTGCGCAGGATTCCCTGAAGGTTATTTTGCAGGTTGAGTCTGTGGTGAGGAAGGCAAACGCGATGTTAGACTTCATTTCAAAAAGATACAACATAAAAGCAAGGATGTGATATTGAGACTTCATAAAGCACTGCTAAGGCCTCACGGAGTATTGTGAACAGTTTTGCGTCCCTTATCTTAGAAAGTATGTGCTGCAACTTGGAGAGGGTTCAAAGGAGGTTCCTGAAAATTATTCCAGACTGCATGTCTTCTCATATGAAAACCGTTTGATGGCTCCGGGCCTGTGGTCTCTGGAATTCCGAAGAACAAGGGGTGGCCTAATTGAAACCTATGGAATGGGGAAAGGTCTTGATAGAGTGAATGTGGAGAGGATGTTTCCTGTGGACGCAGAGTCTAAGACCAGAGGACGCAGCGTCAAAATAGAGGACATCCTTTTACAACAGAGATGAGGAGTAAGTTATTTAGCCAGAGTGGTGAATCTGTGGAATTCGTTGACACAGGCAGCTGTGGAGATCAGGTCTGTATGTATATTTAAGGCAGATGTTGCTAGATTCTTCATTGATCACTGTATAAAGCGATACAGGCAGAATGAGGCTGAGAAAAAAAAGGATCATCCGGCCTGAAATGTTGAGGCAAACCGGAAGGGCCAAGCGACGAAGTTCTACCGTATCTTATAGTCCTCTGGTTCTGAATCAGGTGGATGTAGGCGAAACCATAGTCAGAAATGTTGTTGTGACAGTAGGTTGATAAACACGATTAGTTAAAATAAGTACAATCAAATACAGTAAAAAAAAATTCTAATTCCCTAACCGGGAATCGAACGCGGGCCACGGTGGTGGAAGCGCCGAATCCTAACCACTAGACCATCAGGGAAACTGCTAAAGTACTGCACTCAACGATAGACAACTAAATAGAGGAAAATACAGAATGAAACAAACATATAGATAATTATAAAAACAAAACGCCAGCTTCAGTATTTTCAGGCATTTCTAGAAAACGCAAATTCCTCCGACGTCCTCTACTATCTAAATCAAACTTTTTTTTTCTTCTTTTTAGATAGTTCCGAGGTAATTTCATTGATTTTCTTTTCCATCGAAGATATCTTCATTCCTTGTTCTTTAATAGTTTGCTTGAGTAAATCGTCTTCATTCTCAATTCGGGTTGTAGTCTGCTGAAGTGTTTGAAATTGACAGTTCAGATTTTTCAGAGAGTCTTGAACCGTAGAGATAGTGTTACGTATTCAGGCAACAATAAACATATGTGAGTTAGGCAAGGGTTTTTATAACAAATGACACGTTTATTAAACACTGAAAACAAACCCCCCAAAAGTAAACAAACACTAACGTAACCGGAAAACAGCTGCTGTGCGGCAGCGTAACAGTTCTTAAAGCGATGCAGCAAAAACAGTTGTTTAAAGCGATATTGCCAAAAGTTCAAAATGCTCAGTCCATTTAAAAGGAGAGACTTTTTAAGGCGATTTAAATTCTCTTCCACGTCGTTGTCCTTCGATCTCCGGCGTCGAACTCTTCCCACGTAGAATTTTATGAAACGTAACGGTTTAAAGACACTGACCTCTTCCTCCACACTATTCTCAATCTCCTGCTTTCCCGCAGAGATTAGCACGAGAACAGTCAACGAAATCCTTCCGAATGAGGATCACACAAGGTCGAAACCATTCCACCGTCGAAAATCGATTCTCCTCGATCTTTAACTTCTGAACTCCGATATTCACTCACCACTAGCAGTATTGTAAAGAAACTGCTGGCAATGACCTTTTAAACTTTAGGCATTAGATAAAACTTCATCTTTCAACTAAACTGCGTCATCACATTAAATCACGCAGTGGCATGAAGTCAACATGGCAAATCCAGCCACGAACTGCCCCTCCCCACAGGGTGGGGTCCTCCTCTTATACCCTGTAAAAAAAACCTGTCACATGATCTCTACTGGCGGGAAAATGACGTCACTCCACCATCACAAGACCATTACCTCAAGTCCAGTATAACTTCAACCCCAGTCACGTGACAAGGGTACCACTGTCACGTGTCACGAGTACGTAACACCTCCCTCCAAAAAAAAACATTTTTGGTCTGACAAGAACAAAAATTTTAACAATTACTTACAAGATAAACAAATGTATAAATTATATAACATACACAATATACAATACCATCATATAACAGCTTACAACTCACAATACAGTAGGAGTGTTACAATAAAAAAACACTCCATAAAAAAAATTACATTGTACATTCAACATCGAGATAGACAATCAGCAACCAAATTATCTTTACCTTTAACGTGAGTTATCACAATATTGTACTCTTGTAACATCAAACTCCAATTTAATAATCTTCTGTTTTTGTTTTCATCTTACTCAGAAAAACTAACGGATTATGATCAATGTAAACAATAAGTGGTTTTTGAGTTGTACCAGCATATACCTCAAAATATTCTAAAGCTAAAACAAGAGATAACAATTCTTTCTCTATTGTCGAATAATGTCTTTGATGCTTATTAAATTTCTTAGAAAAGTAGGCTACTGGATGATCAACCTGATCACCCTCATTCCTTTGCATCAATACTGTTCCTGCAGCCTCATCACTAGCATCTACAGCTAATGAAAAAGGGTTTTCAAAGTCAGGTGCCTTAAGCACAGGTTGTTGACATATCATTGTTTTCAATTTTTCAAATGCTTCTTGACAAGGCACTGTCCACACAAACTTCACATTCTTCTGCAGAAGATTAGTTACTGGAAGGGCAACATTAGCAAAATTCTTACAAAATTTTCGATAATATCCTACCGTTCCCAAAAATCTTCTGAGAGTTTTTTTCCCCGTTGGAGTGGGAATCTCTAAAATTGCCCGAACTTTTGCCTGAACAGGAGCTACCTTACCTTGACCCACAACATAACCAAGGTAAGTCACAGTAGCATGTCCAAATTCACTCTTAGGTAAATTAATAGTTAAGTTAGCTTTTGAAAGCCTTTCAAACAATTTCTCCACCGCAATAATGTGTGCTTCCCAAGTATCATTTTCTGTCACTAAATCATCAATATAAGCATCAGTATCTTTCAATCCCTGAATCACAGAGTTAATCATCCTCTGGAAAGTACCTGGGGCATTCTTCATCCCAAATGGAAGAACATTATACTCATATAACCCAGATGGAGTTACAAATGCAGAAATTTCTCTAACTCTGTCCGTTAATGGAACACACCAATACCCTTTCAATAAATCAATCTTTGTAAGGAACTTTGCTTTTCCAACTTTATCTACACAATCATCTACTCTAGGAACTGGATATGCATCTGTTTTCGTTACAGCATTCACCTTCTTATAGTCCGTACAAAACCTAATGCTACCATCTGGTTTTGGCACCATAACACATGGCGAACTCCAATTTTAGTTAGAATGTCTAATAATATCATTCTCTAACATGTATTCAATTTCTTTCTCAGCAATTTCACATTTTTCCATGTTCATCCCATATGGATGTTGTTTGATAGGTTTGGCATCTACAACATCTACATCATGTGAAGCTATAGTAGTCCTTCTCGGAACATGTGGAAACAAATCCTTATACGTAAAAATCAATTCCTTCATCTGCTGCTTCTGCTCTAGCTGTAAATGTGCTAATTTCTCATCCATATTTTCCAGAATGGTTGAATTAGGTAACCTAACAGAAACAATGTTGGATTTAGAATGAAAGTCAGATGAATCATCTATCATGTTCCCAGTTAAATCAAACTCATTCTCACTAACCACAACTGTCACAGTATCAGATTGTTTCTCAAAATATGGTTTTATCATATTTATATGGCAAAGTTGTGTTGACCTTCTACGATTTGGAGTTTTTATTACGTAATCCACATCATTGATTCCAGACACAACTTCATAAGGACCATGAAATCTAGCTTGTAAAGGATTTGTCTGCACTGGGAAAAAAAAACCCAACACCTTATCTCCAGGCTTAAACATCCTCATCCTAGCTTCTTTATCATACCAAGTTTTCATTTTCTCCTGAGCCAACTTTAAATTTTCCTTGGCTAAGCTACAAGCTTTATGTAACCTGTCTTTAAATTTCAAAACATAGTCCAACAAATTAGTGTGTACTTCCTTACTAATCCACTGTTCCTTCAATAAAGCTAAAGGTCCTCTCACTCTATGCCCAAACACGTTCAAATGGACTAAAACCTAAAGATCTTGTACCGATTCCCTTACTGCAAATAAAAGTAAGCTCATACCCTCATCCCAGTCACTTTCATTTTCCACACAATATGTCCTAATCATATTCTTGAGGGTAGAATGAAACCTCTCCAAGGCACCTTGCGACTCTGGATGGTATGTAGACGAAGTGATTTGCTTAGCTCCCAATTTATAAACTACCTGTTGAAACAATCCAAACACAAAATTACTGCCTTGATCAGTTTGTATTTCCTTAGGTAATCCAAAATAAGTAAAGAATTTTATAAGAGCCTTTGTCACAGTTTTAACTTTTATATTCCTAAATGGTACTGCCTCTGGAAACCTAGACGCAGTACACATGATAGTCAACAAATACTGATAACCAGTTTTTGTCTCTGGTAATGGACCAACACAATCTACAATAACTTTAGAAAACGGTTCACCAAATGCTGGAATAGGTTGTAATGGAGCTACTGGTGTAATCTGATCTGGTTTACCCACAATTTGACAAGTATGGCACGTTTTACAAAACATCGCCACATCTTTTCTTAGACCAGGCCAGTAAAAATGTTTTAAAATCTTATCCACAGTTTTCTTTACCCCTTGATGTCCACCTAAAGGCACACTATGAGCTAAAGTCAAAATCTCATTCCAATAACCTTTAGGAACAACTACCTGGTAAACAACATTCCATTCCTCACTTGCAGGAATTGTAGGCGACCTCCACTTCCTCATCAACACTCCTTTTTCCAAGTAATATCCTACTGACACCTTCTCAATTTCACTACCTTGTAAAACTTGTTCTCTCAATTTTATAATCTCAGGATCTCTATTCTGCTCTGCTATCATCTCCTTCCGAGACAGAGATAAATCTTCATAGTCAGACACACTCCCAGAATCTTGTTCAAACAACGAAGGTAAGAAAGTCTCTGACACATCCTCAAAACTCGAATCCTGAGTTGAACAGTCATGAGTAACAACCTCATTCCGCACATCAATCTTTTTAGCCATAGCTCTAGTCACAACACAGGAAAAATCTGTGTTAGAATTCATCTCTGGTTCCTCTGACTCCCTTGTCAAATGCACTTCAGGAAAAACTTGTCCACCTGCCAAGTCATTACCTAACAATAAAGAAATACCCTTCACAGGTAAGCTATGCTGTAATCCTACTTTAACAAATCCTGTAACTAACCCTGATTTTAAATTTACTTTATGTAAATGTACAGGCATAAAATCACTCCCAACACCTCTTACGTAATTTACCTCACCAGTATCACTCTCTTCATTAAACTTCAACACACTGTCTAACATCAGTGATTGAGAAGCTCCAGGATCCCTAAGGATTTTTATTGGCACCAGAGTAGATCCTTCTTTCAAGGATACAAACCCTTCAGTTATAAAATGATCATATCCCTTTCTAACTTGGTCAGACTCTAACAAAGCCTCATTTGTGTTTATCAAACCCTGTAATTTTACAGGTGCTTCAGTATGTTGCACACAAGCATCTGGAACTGCTTCCTTCTCTTTCTTTTTCAATCTGAAACAGTTAGCTATTACATGGCCAAGCTTCTTACAATAGTTACAAATAAGACCAAACTGTCTTTCCTTCACAGTTTTTCCTTCCTTCTTACCTTTCTCATTAACCTCTGATTTAATTTCTGATTTACCTAGAGTCTCCATATTATTTTTCCTCTTAAAAATTCTGCCCTGAGGAAATTTATTCTTATGAATTAAAACATACTCATCAGCTAATCTAGCACAGTCCTGCTAGATTACTATCCCCCCCATTTAAGTAGGTCCTTACTTCAACAGGAATGCTTCTTTTAAATTCCCCCATTAAAATCAGCTCTTTCAATGTATCATAGTCCTCATTTACATTTTCAGAAGAAACCCATCTCTCAAAACACACAGCTTTATCATAGGCAAATTCCACATAAGTCTTTTCCACAGACTTCTTCAAACTTCTGAATCTTTCTCTATATGCTTCTGGGACTAATTCGTACACTTTGAGAATATGCGTATTCACAATATCATAATCTAATGCTTGCGCAGCAGTTAAAGCTGTGTAAACTTGTTGTGCTTTGCCTTTAATTACACTCTGTAACAACACTGACCATTTATCTCTCGGCCACTCTGACATTCGAGCAATAGTTTCAAAATGTTGAAAATATCTTTCCACTTCTGTTTCACTAAATGGAGGGACCAATTTAATTTCTTGACTAGCAACAAACAGTTTTTTAGAACCAGAAGACTGATTCCCAGACCTTAATTTCTCCATTGCATATTCAAACGCTCTCTGTTTTTGTTCAGCCTCTAATTTACAACGCTCTAACATCATTTGTTCGATTTGCAACTGCATCTCCAAATTACTTATTGGAAACGATTCTAAAATCGAATCATCAAAAACACCCGAATCCACATAGTGAGACGCGATTTTTCTCTGTATAACAGCTTTAGATGTAGTCGTCAAAATACCTTTAAGTTGCAATCTACTAGCTATCTCAGTCACCTCAGTCTTTTTCGCCTTCGCTAACAAATCCGCGTCGGGCGAAGCCAGAAACTCATTAATATTCATTGTTGCCGAATACCACTCACAAGCCAATCAAACAAAAGAATCGAGTATTCCCCGTTTCCAAAACACCGACTCAAAAGTTAACAAGCATTTAAACTCAAACGATCCAATCTGGACGCAGCCCCCATATTTATGTTACGTATTCAGGCAACAATAAACATATGTGAGTTAGGCAAGGGTTTTTATAACAAATGACACGTTTATTAAACACTGAAAACAAACCCCCCAAAAGTAAACAAACACTACGTAACCGGAAAACAGCTGCTGTGCGGCAGCGTAACAGTTCTTAAAGCGATGCAGCAAAAACAGTTGTTTAAAGTGATATTGCCAAAAGTTCAAAATGCTCAGTCCATTTAAAAGGAGAGACTTTTAAAGGCGATTTAAATTCTCTTCCACGTCGTTGTCCTTCGATCCCCGGCGTCGAACTCTTCCCACGTAGAATTTTATGAAACGTAACGGTTTAAAGACACTGACCTCTTCCTCCACACTATTCTCAATCTCCTGCTTTCCCACAGAGATTAACACGAGAACAGTCAAGGAAATCCTTCCGAATGAGGATCACACAAGGTCGAAACCATTCCACCGTCAAAAATCGATTCTCCTCGATCTTTAACTTCTGAACTCCGATATTCACTCTCTACTAGCAGTATTGTAAAGAAACTGCTGGCAATGACCTTTTAAACTTTAGGCATTAGATAAAACTTCATCTTTCAACTAAACTGCGTCATCACATTAAATCACGCAGTGGCATGAAGTCAACATGGCAAATCCAGCCACGAACTGCCCCTCCCCACAGGGTGGGGTCCTCCTCTTATACCCTGTAAAAAAAACCTGTCACATGATCTCTACTGGCGGGAAAATGACGTCACTCCACCATCACAAGACCATTACCTCAAGTCCAGTATAACTTCAACCCCAGTCACGTGACAAGGGTACCACTGTCACGTGTCACGAGTACGTAACAATAGCTTTTTCAAGCTTCCCGTTTCAGCCGTTGAGTTTATCAATCTTGATATTAAGCGATCCGAATTCCGATTTCCTGTCTTGTATTAAAGAAAATATTTCTGCTAAAGTAACAGGTTCCTCCGTCTTCTTTGTTTGTTCTGTTTCAGGAAAAGTCTTGCCGCTTCTCAGTTCAATACCAAAACGACTTTTGTCAGCCATTGTAATTAAATCGTAAGTCCTTCAATAAAAGTAATAAATCATCAAAGCTAAGAACGGTCTGTCAGTGGGAAATAAAGTATAAAAAGAAAGGGAGCCACTGAGAATGTGACTACTCCATATGCTGCAAAGATGGTGAATCAATAATTATAATAAATAAGTCATCTGTACCGTCGTTGAAAATTTACCAATGGGTTGTGGAATCAATTCAGTGATGGACTAAGCGTGGTTATCCAATCTGGTTCATTTTCAGTGATGGGTGAGAAGGAATCGTTGTTCCTCCCCAAGACCAAGTGTCATATTTGGGCATGTACTTAGCCCAGCCAGTGTTCAAATGAACCTTAGTAATGTTCAGGCAGGTACAGAGAGGCCCAAACCATCTACAGTCAAGCAGGTACGGTACTTCATGGGGTTTGCGAACTTTTAACGCCGCTACACCCAGAATTTCGGTTCTATTGAGACTCCCATAAATGCACTCACCAGGAAGACATCGGCAGAATTCCTTTGGATGGACAATACCGACCAAGCATTTTCGGAGCCAAAGCGACGTTTCACCACTTCACCAGTACTGCAACACTTCAGCTCCAAAAATGCTTGGTCGGCGTTGTGTGTTTGGATACATAACAACCATTCATAGTCGAGCCGGGTGTATCCCATGTCGGCATCGATGTCCTCGGTCAGAGCTCGTCTGCTGATAACAGAGTTCACCGTTGTGCCTTTCTTTTCCGTATCCTGATTCCGGCCGAGAGGAATTACGATGTTGGGTACCAGGAACTTCCAGTTGTCAGGGAGGCCCTGGCGGAATGACGACACTGGCCGGAGGGGGCAGAACATCCTTTTTTGGTCTGGACAGATCACAAGAACCACTCCTAAATTAAGGATGCAAAGAGACTCAACTCTCGTCAAGCCTGGTGCGCTCTCTTTTTATCACTGTTGAATTTCATCCACACCGATCGTCTCAGAAACAATAATACCAAGGCCGACGCTCTCTCCCGGCGGTTCGACGGATCAGAGGACATGCCGATCCAGTGCCTGTTCTTCCTCGCTTGTGCCGTGCTTCGCGGGTGATCTGGGGAGGCAGATGTGAGGCAGTGGGACCCAGGCCAGCGTGGTGCACCTCCCAACCGGCTGTTTGTCCCTACTGCGGTGTCGTCCAAAGTGTTGGAATGGGGTCAGTTCTCCCTTCTGGCTGGACATCCGGGAATTCAACAGACCCTGGAGTTTATAAAGAGACAATTTTGGTGGCCGTCTGTGCCCCAGTCTGTCGGCGACTTTGTATCTGCGTGTCCCATCTGCGCTCGGAACAAGAGTACATCAGCGTCCTGCGGACTTGTGATGACCACTGTTGGTGTCCCATGTCCCTGGTTCCACCTCTATGTAGAATGCATCACTGGGTTGACCCCGTACAACGGAAACACCACCATTTGGGCTGTTCGTTGTTCCAAGGCTGCCCACTTCATTGCTGTCCCCAAGTTCCCTCCGGCTTCTGAGACTGACACGTTCAAGGTTCAGTCTCCACGGCTTTCCTCAGGACGTAACGAATGATCATGGACCACAGTTCACTTCCCAGTTTTGGAAGGTGCTCTGCTCTCTTTTAAAAGCCACAGCCAGCCTCTCATCCGTCCAATGGCCAGACTGAGAGAGTGAACGAGGAGTTGGAAACAGCCCTGCGTTGCCTTGCCTCTTCCAAACTCCCGTCCTGGAGCTCCCAGTTGGTTTGTGCAGAGATCGCCCACAATAACCTTCAGTCGTCCTCCACGGATATGTCTCCCTCTTGAATACCAGAAGGGATTCTAGCACCCGGTTTTCCCTGATCGGGAGATTGACGCAGGAGTTCCTGCTGTTGATCAGCTCACCCAGCGATACAAGCGCCCATGGAGGCGAGCCAGTGGAGCAGGTCAGTTTATCATGTAGGCATCTTCCACTGAATGTCGAGAGCGGCAAACTGGCACCGTTTATAGTAGAATGCTGCCCAGTATTTCATGTTTCCTAGCTCAAATTGGTTACTACCTCTGCCCTGGCCCCAGTAACCCCACCTCCCCCTTCTCCATGCCTGGTCGTTGGTTCCGTTGTCTACACGGTGTAGCACCTCCTGGCATCTCGCTGGGAACGTGGTAGGGTTCAACACCTTGTGGATTGGGAAGGGTATGGTCCAGAAGAACGTACTTACATCCCAGCGATGGACATCTTGTACAAGTCACTCATCCGGGAATTCCAGCGGACACGGGTCTGTGGCGCCTCAGGGGCTGCACCTTCAGGTGGGGGCTGGAGGGCCTGTCACAACCACGGATTCGGCTGCGCAGCAGATACGGCAACTGTACTCGATAATATGCAAGTGTTAGCTAATTATTCCTTCATTGTTATAGTATTTAACGCAATTCTTTCCGTCGTAGTTCTTGTCGAGACTTGAGCACAACACAGCAATGCTTCGATCCCTGCTTGCATTCGGCCTTGCCTGAGAAATCGGACTGTCGAGTCAACTGACTCTGAAGACCAGAGAAATTAGTTTTATATTCAGTTGTTCTCTTCAGCCGCAGTGTCGGCTTCGTTATCGAAGTGAGTGTTTTAGTGAACGGCCCTGCTTGGCCAAGCATTGATTGTTTTCCTTTCCCTCTATCACAGTTTGCATAAAAGTCTGTGAACTCTAGACTCGTTTCAGTGTTTCTCACTTCGCAATTGGACCATATCAGTACTGCGGTGACACTGAAACCGGGATGTGAAATGGGACCGTACACAGGGAGACTCACTTTGTTTCAGACCGGGGCCTTTTGATGGGAATATGCGGAGGACGTTTCACTCTGTGTCTGACCCTGATACTGTGTCATGAGACGGTATGGAGGGAGCTTCTCTTTGTCGACCCCGTGAGTGTGTGTTGGGACGATGCGGAGAGAGCTTTTCTCTGTGTCTGATACCAGAAGTGTGCAATGGGACATTGCGGAGCAAGGTTCTCTCTGTGTCAGATCCCGGGATTGTGTGCTGATATGCTATCTTACCGTTTTTTTAAAGAAAACATCTTTATGACAAATTCAGTGCTACAATACATACAAAGAAAATATGACACAATGAGCAAACAAACGATGTTAAACGAAAATCTTTCCATTTCTGTCTGTGAACGCTCTCTCAAGCCGCTCAATCTCAGGGTCCCGCCTCTTTGTTGACCCCTAGTGTACTCCCGACATAAAAACCGGATGTGGGCTTTGCCCACACACAGCAGAGCTCTCTCCGTCTCTCTCTCCAGGTGACCCAGAACGCTCGGAACGAATCTCGGAATCGGCTGTCCTCCAGCAGCCAGTTGTTAAAGCGCCAATACCCGGATCCCACCCGAGGGTGCAGAGGAGTAAATTCCATCCACACAAGGTGATGATCCGAGTACGACACCGGCCGCATGGAGGACGCCCACACGCGGGTGATATTAGCCCGAGAGATATACAGGCGGTCTATCCGGGATCCTCTCTCTCTAGATCTTCTCGAGTAGATACTAGAGTCGGGGTGAAGATTCCGCCAGCTGTCCAACAAGTCGAAGGAGCCGACTAGCTCCTTTAACTTTTTCGCCAAGGCTGTGTCGCGTTGGAAGCCCGAGCAGTCTTCCATCTCGAGGGTACAGTTGAAGTCGAGGATACAGTTGAGGATGACGCAGTCCCCAGGATCGATGGAACTCAGCAAGGTGGACAGCTGACAGAATAGGCGCGTCTGCAGCACCCCGCGCCTCGGAGCATACACGTCAATAAAATGCAGAGGTACACTATCGGGGCGTACAGCCAGGTGGAGCAGACGGCCGGGCACAACATCTTAGACTCTTACGATTTCTGGCTGGAAGGCTGGGGCAAACAAGATTGCCACCCCGCTAGCGTTGGGGCTAAGGTGACTCATGTAGACCCCGCCCCGCCACTCCAGGAGCCAAGCGGACTCGTCTCCCGGGGTGGTATGGGTTTCCTGCAGGAAACTCACCGCATATCTCCCATCCCTGAGGACTGAGAGATTGTTATATCTGCGGACAATGCCCCTGCTTCCATTTACATTAAGACTAGCTATGGTAAGTTACATGTCAGGAGCACACTAGGCCTCAGCGCCAGTACCCTTTCCGCTGAGAGCGGAGGCGCCCTCAACCACACTATCACGAAGAAAACCAAGAATATCCTTTGCTTTCTGGGACCACCTTCTACCATCGCTACCCTGTGACCCATCATCTCCCGAAGGAGCGAGGCTGCTTTCCACTCTGATATCCCTCACCAGGTCATCCAGGAAGGATTTCAGTTGCCATCTGAAATTCCCCGACACAGCATTCCTCTTCCCCTTCCCCTTTCGTCTGAGGATGACTCGCAGGGACTTCACCGGCCTCGGCATGCTAGACCAGCGAAGCGAGGCTAGTTTAAGCAGATGCTTTGCACCCTCAGATAAGTGAATGAACTCTCTAATTTCCTCCACAGGTATCAATGGGGATTTCTCAGGAGGGGTGAGGATGTCCATTGTCTCGCTATCAAAAGAGTCTCCCTCCAACCCCTCACTGCAGACAGATCCCCCATCTTCCTCCTCATGTTGTGTATATGGTGGCTGCACTTGTAACCTACACTGCGCAGCGGGTGCCTCACTCACATCTTCCCGCTCCATCGTCGCAACAGTCTTATCCACAGTTACGACAATGGAGGGATAATCCCCAGGGACTCCCTGCAGGCCAATAGTTGATGGGGTCGGCATGCAGAATATATCACCCTCCCCAGGAGACAGGCATGAAGGGGACCCCAGCGGCTCTTGTCCAAGGGATTCACCGGCAGCCTGATGCTGACAGTGAGAGAGCTTGGTCTCCTCTCCGCTCATACTATTTAATACACTTGCCTCCAGGGAGGCGCTTACTGCTGTCCTGGGTGGAGGGCTCCAGGTCTGTTTTAGTTGTGCAAACAGGCCTGGCACTAGCTTCCTGCACAACCACACCACCTACCACAGGACTGGTGGCTACATCTGGGGATTCAGTGTTGGACACAACTTCCACCCGGATTCCCACCCCTTTCTGGGACTCCCCTGCATCTACATTCCCTGCCCTCTTGGGGGAACATTCCCTTCTCCTCTTCAAGCCGGAGGATCACACAGGTGCGGGATTCACAGATGGAGCGTTACTCCCCGCTTCCATCACCCCGTCCGACTGTGCACTTCCCCGAGCCTCCCGCTCCACTTCAGGGCAAATGGGCGTGAGCTCTGCGGTCTCGGGAGCCGACTTCTTCATGCCTTTGGATTTCTTCCTCACTTTCCTTCCCCGCATAGGCTCCACCCCGTCCCTCGCCTGAACCTCCCTGCACGTAGCCTCAGGATCACCCGCCTGATCCACAGGGGTAGGAGCAGAGACTGGAATAGACGTGGGAATAGGGACAGGGGTAGAAACAGGGTCAGGGGCAGGAGCAGGGTCTGCAACAGACGTAGGAATGGGGACAGGGTTAGAGACAGGGTCAGGGGCAGGAGCAAGGGCTTGCACAGGTGTAGGAGCAGGAATGGGATCAGGGGCAGAGGTTGCTGGGGCACTAGTTCTCGAAGTGGACTCCCTGGGTTTTCGGGTGTTCGGACAATCCCTCCGAAAGTGCCCCACCTCCCCGCACGTATGGCACCGTGGGTGCTCAGAGCTCCAATACACCTGATAATCTACCCCCTCGTGCCGGACAGTAAACCGGCCCTCAACTTCGTCCTCCTTTTCCAGCTGCATGAATACCTGTCGCCGGAAAGAGATTACGGTACGGAAGGTGCGTCTCCTGAATTTGTGCCTGATGACAGTTATTTCTGACCGTACTTGCCCCAAGCGGGCTAGTGCGGGAAGCAGGTCCTCGTTGGGGATGAAAGGCTTTACGTGACCGAGGACGATGCGTTGTGTGGGAGCTGTCACCAGCTCCATCTGTAAAAATATGTTTTCCACCGTGATCCCCCTACTGAGGGCCCGATGCACCAACTCATCATTCCTCAGATAAAACACTTCCTTCCCGAACTCTTTCTCAGTGGCCAAAACACTATCCCTCCCCAACAAGTCTTCCATAGCCTCCGCGCACTTTTCCAGGGTAGTTCCAGGAAGCAAAATACTTTGCACCCCGCGTTCCACTTTCACCGACCGAAACAGGACGTTGTCCGAGGCTGGAGAGGCAGCCGCCTTTGCATAACTCCCCGAAGGCCTGTGACTCCCTGTAGACTGGTCCGGCATGTTGTATCTATGTCCCAATCTAGATCGATAAGGTGGTGGTGCTGCTTATAAAGTCCTGGAGCGAGTTGAGTGACTGGCGGGAAAAGTTTGTACTCGACAGTCCCTTGCTCGCTCAGTGACAGAAATTCCAACGCCAGGAAAGGCTCCGTTAGTCCTGCAGAACTTCCAGGCCGTGAGAGGTCGAGACGTCTCAAACAATCTTTTGGCTCCTACACCGAACGAGGGTCACGACGATAGAGATGGAAGGAGGTTGTCCCGATGTCAGTGGGGGAACAACGGCGTTTGTCTCTCGTTTTTGGAGCGACCCGGCTTCCTGGCGAGTTGCCAACGGCAACAGCAGGGTGCTACGCAGTTCGCAGCCGTCAACGAACCCCGTCCAAACTGGCAGAGAAACTCCAAACGAAGCTTTCACACTGAACCAGCCGCTCACTTAGATGTTCAAGAGACGCTTCAAACCAATTCCAAGTAACTCATGATCTTCATAAAGAAGTTCCTCGATTTCTCCCAGCGCAATCAGAACAGCCCCACTCTGTGTCTGACCCCGGGAGTGTGTGATGGTACGATGCAGAGGGAGATTCACTCTGTGTCTCAGCCTAGGTGTCTGTGATGCGACGGTGTGGTGAGAGTTTCACTCTGTTTCTCACCCCGGGTGTGTGTGATGGGACATTGCAGAAGGAAATTCACTCGGTGTCTCACCCCCGGGAGTGTGTGTTGTGATGATAGGGAGGGAGATTCACTCTGTGTCTGACCCCGGGAGTGTGTTTTGTGATGATATGGAGGGAGATTCACTCTGTGTCTAAGCCCGGGAGTGTCTGATTGGATGGTTTCGAGGGCGATTCATTTTGTATCTGACCCCAGATCTGTGTGATGGGACAGTGTGGAGGGAGATTCAATCTGTGTGTGACCCTGGGAGTGTGTGATGGGAGAAGTGGAGGGAAATTCTCTCTGAGTCTTACCACGCGTGTGTGTAATGGGACGATGTGGAGGTAGCATCATAGTGTTTCTAACCCCGTGAGTGTGTGATGGGCCGGTGAGGGTGGAGATTAACTATGTGTCTGACACCGGGAGTGTGTGATGGGACGGTGTGTAGGGAGATTCACTCTGTGTCTGAATCGGAGTGAGTGTGATGGTTCGGTGTGGAGGGAGCTTCACTCTGTGTCTGATACCAGGAGTGTGTGATGGTGCGAATCAGAGGGAGATTCACTCTGTGTCTCACCACAGGAGTGTGTTGTGACTGTGTGTTAGGTCATTCACTCTGTGTTTGACCCCAGGTGTGTGTGAAGGGACAGTGTGGAGGGAGATTCAATGTGTTTGACCTTGGGAGTGTCTAATAGGAGAAGTGGTGGGAACTTCTCTCTGAGTCTTACCCTGGGGGCGTGTAATGGGACGATGTGGAGGTAGCTTCATAGTGTTTCTGACCCCGGGAGTGTGTGATGGGCCGGTGAGGGGGGAGATTAACTATGTGTCTGACACCGGGAGTGTGTGATGGTGCGAATCAGAGGGAGATTCACTCTGTGTCTCACCACAGGAGTGTGTTGTGACTGTGTGGAAGGTCATTCACTCTGTGTTTGACCCCAGGTGTGTGTGAAGGGACAGTGTGGAGGGTGATTCAATGTGTGTGACCCTGGGAGTGTGTGATGGGAGAAGTGGAGGGAACTACTCTCTGAGTCTTACCACGCGTGTGTGTAATGGGACGATGTGGAGGTAGCTTCATAGTGTTTCTGACCCCGGGAGTGTGTGATGGGCCGGTGAGGGGGGAGATTAACTATGTGTCTGACTCGGAGTGAGTGTGATGGGACGGTGTGGAGGGAGCTTCACTCTGTGTCTGATACCAGGAGTGTGTGACGGTGCGAATCAGAGGGAGTTTCACTCTGTGTCTCACCACAGGAGTGTGTTGTGACTGTGTGGAAGGGCAATCACTCTGTGTTTGACCCCAGGTGTGTGTGAAGGGACAGTGTGGAGGGAGATTCAATGTGTGTGACCCTGGGAGTGTCTAATGGGAGAAGTGGTGGGAACTTCTCACTGAGTCTTACTCTGGGGGCGTGTAATGGGTCGATGTGGAGGTAGCTTCATACTGTCTCAGACCCCGAGAGTGTGTGATGGGATGTTGAGGGGGGAGGTTAATTATGTGTCTGACTCTGGGAATGTGTGATGGGGCAGACGGGAGTGATAGTCACTCTGTATCTGACTCGGAAGGAGTGTGATGGGATGGTGAGGAGGGGATTTCGCTCTGTGTCTGTAGCCTGGAATTTGTGATGGGACGGTTTGGAGTGAACTTCTCTCTGAGTCTGATCTCCGGAGTGTATGATGGGATGATACAGAGGGAGATTCACTCTGTGTCTTACCTCGGGAGTGTGTGAAGGGACGGTGTGGAGGGAGATTCAATCTGTGTGTGACCCTGGGAGTGTGTGATGGGAGAAGTGGAGGGAACTTCTCTCTGAGTCTTACCACACGTGTGTGTAATGGGACGATGTGGAGCTAGCTTTATACTGTTTCTGACCCCACGAGTGTGTGATGGGACAGTGTGGAGGGGGATTCACTCTGTGTCTGATCCCAGGAGTGTGTGATGGGACAATGTGGAGGGAGATTCACTCTGTGTATGACCCTGGGGGTGTGTGATGGGAGAAGTGGAGGGAACCTCTCTCTGTGTCTCACCCCAGGAGTGTGTAATGGGACATTGCAGAGGGAGATTCTCTCTGTGTCTCACCACGGGAGTGTGTGTTGTGATGATGTGGAGGGAGATTCACTCTGTGTCTGACCCGCAGTGAGTGTGAAGGTACGGTTTGGTGGGAGCTTTACTCTATGTCTCACCCTGGGTTTCTGTGATGCGACTCTCAAATTTCTAAGCCCCTTAAATTACAGCGGGGAACTAGACAAGGTTGTTCTCTTAGTCCTTTACATTTTGCTTTAGCTATAGAATCCTTAGCAATAGCATTTCGAGAATCTAAGGACATTTCTGGTATACTGAGGGACGGCCTGACTCATAAAATGTCATTATACGCTGATATTTTACTTTTTATCTCTAACACTGAAACTTCTTTATCTTCGGTTCTTTCTTTAATTTCCCAGTTTAGTTCTTTTTCAGAATATAAGCTGAACTTACGTAAAAGTGAGCTATTTCCGTTAAATGACCTAATGTCATCAAATGCCAAATTTCCATTCGAAGTTGTTACAAGTCAATTTACATATCTAGGTGTAACAATTACTAAAAACTTCAAGAATGTATTTGAAGAAAACTTAAACCTCTTATTGAATTATGTGAAAAAGACACTTTCTAAATGGTCTCCTCTTTCTTTATCCCTAAATGGCCGAATTAATTCGATTAAAATGAAAATTCTTCCTAATTTTTTATATCTTTTTCAGGCCTCACCTATTTTTATTCCAAAGGCCCACTTTGATTCTTTAGATTCAATTTTAACATCTTATACTTGGAATAATAAGCAAGCTCGTTTAAGTAAAGTTTACCTACAAAGAAATAAAGAGATGGGTGGATTAGCCCTACCCAATTTTAGGTTTTACTATTGGGCTGCCAATATAAGGAATATTACTTTCTGGTCTTATTATATTTATCGTAAAGATTGCCCATCATGGGTCTCCTTAGAAGTTAATTCTGTAAAAAAATCCTCTATTGTCTCTTCTTGCATCAAACTCTTCTTTTTCAGCAAATAAAATAACAAATAACATAATTGTTAAGCAAACTTTAAGGATTTAGTCTAAATTTAGGACATTTTTGGGGTTTAGCGATTTTTTCATTGTCATCTCCCATTCTCCTTAATTTTTTTTTTATCCCTTCCATGACTGACAAATTCTTTAAGGATTGGGATGAACTAGGTATTAAGTGTTTTTGGGACCTGTTTATCTCAGGATCTCTTGTTCATTTTACCAATTGTCAACTAAATTTGCACTCCCAAAAACACATTTTTACCGATACCTTCAAATTAGAGATTTCTTACGTTTCCAATTAACTGATTTTCCTATAGGTCCTGATAAAAATTTACTGGACGATCTTTTAAATTTAAAACATTTTGTTAATGGTTCTATTACCAGTATCTATAACTTGCTAATTGATTCTAGACAAGACTTTTTAGATAAAATTTAAAAAAAGCTTGGGAGGATTGTCGGATTTCTGATGATAGATGGAATAAAATTCTTAAACGGGTTGATAAATCATCTTTCTGTGCCCGTCATTCTCTTCTACAATTTAAAGTGGTTCATAGAGCTTACATTTCTAAACAGAAGCTGTCCAGTTTTTATCCGAATGTTTCTCCACTTTGTAATAAATGCAACTCTGCTGATGTTTCTTTAATTCATATGTTTTGGTTTTGCCCTAAAATTGAAAAGTTTTGGTGGGAGGTATTCCATACCTTCTCACTTTTAGGGTCCAATTTGACCCAAATCCCCTTACTGCCTTGTTTGGTATTATTGCAGAAGAAGATATAACTTTAAATACTTCTAACCTACAGGTTTTAGTTTTTCCCTCACTTTTAGCAAGGAGAGTAATCTTGCTTAAATGGAAGGAGTCTACCCCTCCTACACATCTTCAATGGCTACGTGATATGTCTTACTTAAATTTAGAAAAGATCCGCTGCTCTGTCTTAAATTCCGAACAATCTTTTTATGATATCTGGGGACCTTTCCTAGATTACTTTTCCAATTTATAAAGTTTAACAGTGCACAGACTTTTATGTATATTTTATCTTCTCTTCTTAAGCGATTATGTTTTCTTTTCTAATTTATCCATTATCATCCATCAGCTTTTTTCTTTGGTAGTTGGTAGGGTGTTGACTTTTTATATAAAACATTTCTTTTATGCGTATGACCTATCTGTAAATTTTTGACTACAGAGTGGTATACCTTTATGTGTTATGCTATAACAATTTGATCAATTTTATCACAATATATGAATGTACACAAGTTATGTTGAGATGTATCTATGTGTTGCACTCTGTAAATCTTTCTGAATAAAAATATTGTAAAAAGAAAGTGTGTGCTGGTGCAATGCAGAGGGAGATTCACTCTGTGTCTGACCCTGGGAGTTTGTGATGGGATGGGTTTTGAGGGAGATTCACTCTGAGTCTGACACTGGGAGTTTGTGATGGGATGGTTTTGAGCGAGCTTCACTCTGAGTCCGATACCAGGAGTGTGTGATGGTATGATGCAGAGAGAGATTCACTCTGTGTCTGACCCTGCGAGTTTGTGATGGTACGATGCAGAGGGAGATTCACTCTGTGTCTCACCCTGGGAGTGTGTGATGGGACAGTGTGGAGGGACATTCAGTCTGTGTCTGAACCCGGGTGTGTGATGGGACGATGTGGGGGTAGCTTCACTCTGTGACTGTGCCGGGGGTGTGTCTGATGGATGGTGTGGAGGGAGCTTCATTCTGTGTCTGACCCCAGGAGTGTGTGCTGGTACAATGCAGAGAGAGATTCACTCTGTGTCTCACCCCGGGAGTGTGTGATGGGGCAGGCCATCTTGGCCCTTCTCGTCCGTGCTAAACGCTCACTCTCTACCATGTCCCACTGACCTGCACTCACTCCATAACCATCCATTCCTTTCCTGTCCATATACCTATCCATTTTTTTAAAATGACAAAATCAAACCTGACTCTGCCACTTCTACTGGAAGCACGTTCCACACAGCTACCACTCTCTGAGGAAAGAAGTTCTCCCTCGAGTTACCCCCAAACTTTTGCCCCCTAACTCTCAACTCATGTCCTCGTTTGAATCTCCCCTACTTTCAATGGAAAAAGCCTATCTACGTCAACTCTATCTATTCCCCTCATAATTTTAAATACCTCTATTAAGCCACCCCCCCCAACCTTCTACGCTCCGAAGAATAAAGACCTAACTTGTTCAACCTTTCCCTGTAACTTAGGTGCTGAAACCCAGGTAACATTCTAGTTAATCTTCTCTGTACTCTCTCTGTTTTGGTGACATCTTTCCTATAATTCGGTGACCAGAACTGTACACAATACTCCAAATTTGGCCTTACCAATGCCTTGTACAATTTTAACATTATATCCCAACTCCTATACTGAGTGGTCTGATTTATAAAGGCCAGCATACAAAAAGCTTTCTTCAGCACTCTATTCACATGAGATTCCACCTTCAGGGAACTATGCTCCATTATTCCTAGATCACTCTGTTCTACTGCATTCCCCAATGCCCTACCATTTACCATGTATTATTTCAGTTCATCGGGTGCGGGGGGCAGCAGTAACCCCAGGTCACTGTTTCTCCTCTAATGAGACCAAAGTCTGACATCAAGACAGGAAGTTACAGCAGTTTATTGATTTCATCATGACAAATGTAAATCGACTCACTCACAGTCACACACAATTAACTGACCCGCGACAACGAGTGACCGGCTGAATAATCAGTCCCGTTTCTCACCGTCACTCTGCAACGGGGAACCGATGATTATAAAATGACACTTCAGGGCCGTGACCGGGATCGCTGCAGATCCAGGGTCACTCCCGAGGGATTTGTCAATTTAACATCATTACATCGGCCAGGCTGCCGAATGCACCGTCCTCAGCAAAGGGAACAAAATGATTCTTTCCTGGGATAATCCCACCCCGGGATACCGGTGTCCCAGACAGAGCCCCGGCCCCCGGGCTCTTCCTGTCTGGGTAATTCTCCGGGGTGTCACGTGGGAGTCTCGAACACGCACATCCGGCGGAAGCTGCCCCGCCGGACAACAGGCGGAAACACGTCACTACAAGACCGCTCCGAGCAACACACAGCGCGAGACCTGAGCCGGTTCCGTTAAAACCTTTGGGAATCAGCCCCAGCGCGCGGCCATTAAACGTAAGGGCGGGAGTTAAAGGGAGGGCGGGGAATCGGCCAAGATGTCCCCATCCCGCGGGAGGGGAAGTTCACACAGTCAGATAATCCCACGAGCACTCTCAGTCCGGGTCTGGGTTCCTGCACAGATATCAGTTCCTTCCTTCCGATCCAACCGAACCGATTCACCACCAGCCTGAAACAGATGGGAGAATAAAGATGAAATAAACAGATTACACAACAGTGTCAGTAACAGGGGACCGGGGTTAATGTTTCAACAACACTCACAGACAAATATCACCAGAAAACCCGCGGATCTGCTGATATTTTATCACATTGAACATTTACACAAACACTCACCCGATCAGCTCCAAACTCGGGAGGCTCAGTATGAGGCGGCGGAGAGCGGGAGCAGATCGGTCTGTCAGCGAGTTGTGACCCAGGTCCAGCTCCGTCAGTGATGGTTTTGTACTGAGAGCGGAGGCGAGATCCTCGACACCAGAATCTGTGAGACCGACACGGAACAGCCTGGAGATGAGAGAGAGTGAGGGTGGAGAACACAGAGAGGAGACGGTACAAATCCCCAGTGTTTATCAGTAACACAATTACCGATCACATTAATGTTCAGTGTCAGACACCCAGTGACTGTAAACACAATCTCCCACAGTCTGGTACTTACCACAGTTTCTGTATTTTACACTCCGGCTTCCTCAGAGCCGCAGACACCAGTTTCACTCCTGAATCTCCCAGTTTATTATGACTCAAGTTCAGCTCCGTCAGTGATGGTTTAGCACTCAGAGTGGAGACGAGATCCTTGGCACCAGAGGCTGTGAGACCGACACCGTGCAGCCTGGAGATGAGAGAGGGTGAGGGTGAAGGACACGAGAGACAGGAGACGGTACAAATCCCCAGTGTTTATCAGTAACACAATTACTGATCACAGTAATATTCAATGTCAGACACCCAGTGACTGTAAACACAATCTGGTACTTACCCCAGTTTCTGTATTTTACACTCCGTGTTCCTCAGAGCCGCAGACACCAGTTTCACTCCTGAATCTCCCAGTTTATTATCACTCAGGCCCAGCTCCGTCAGTGATGGGTTTGTACTGAGAGCGGAGGCGAGATCCTCGGCACCAGAATCTGTGAGACCGACATTGTTCAGCCTGGAGATGAGACAGAACGAGGGTGAAGGACACAGAGAGACAGGAGATGGTACAAATCCCCGGTGTTTATCAGTGACACAATTACTGATCACATTAATGTTCAATGTCAGACACCCAGTGACTGTAAACACAATCTCCCACAGTCTGGTACTTACCCCAGTATCTGTATTTTACACTCCGGGTTCCTCAGAGCCGCAGACACCAGTTTCACTCCTGAATCTCCCACTTTATTTCCACTCAGGTTCAGCCCTGTCAGTAATGGGTTTGTACTGAGAGCGGAGACGAGATCCTTGGCACCAGAATCTGTGAGTCGGACATTGTCCAGCCTGGAGATGAGAGAGAGTGAGGGTGAAGGACACAAAGAGACAGGAGACGGTACAAATCCCCGGTGTTTATCAGTAACACAATTACTGATCACATTAATGTTCAGTGTCAGACACCCAGTGACTGTAAACACAATCTCCCACAGTCTGGTACTTACCACAGTTTCTGTATTTTACAATCTGGGTTACTCAGAGCCACAGACACCAGTTTCACTCCTGAATCTCCCAGTTTATTACCACTCAGGTCCAGCTCCGTAAGTGATGGTTTAGCACTCATAGTGGAGGCGACATCCTTGGCACCAGAGTCTGTGAGACCGACTTTGTACAGCCTGGAGATTTGAGAGAGTGAGGGTGAAGGACACAGAGAGACAGGAGACCGTACAAATCCGCAGTGTTTATCAGTAACTCAATTACTGATCACATGAATGTTCAGTGTCAGACACCCAGTGACTTTAAACACAATCTGCCACAGTCTGGTACTTACCACAGTTTCTGTATTTTACACTCCGGATTCCTCAGAGCCGCAGACACCAGTTTCACTCCTGAATCTCTCAGTTCATTCTCACTCAGGTTCAGGTCCGTCAGTGATGGGTTTGTACTGAGAGCGGAGGCAAGATCCTCGGCACCAGAATCTGTGAGACCGACATTGAACAACCTAGAGATGAGAGAGAGCGAGGGTGAAGGACACAGAGAGACAGGAGACGGTACAGATACCCAGTGTTTATCAGTAACACAATTACTGTTTTTTTTTTCTTCAGCACGACTGCGCAAGTCGGCCAGTGAGAAGAGAACAAGAAGAAGTGTTTAAAATGAAGACAGATTTACAGAGAGAGCATCAGAGGACCAGCAGACAGAGTAGGAAGTCTTTGGCTCAACAAGGTTTTGGCAATAAAGGGTCGAGGTGAGGTAGGTTATCTGTTTACAATACAGTGAGTATGTGTGTGAGGCTGGTTTTCTGTGTTCGGTGTCAGATGTGGGAGACCCTGGAGACTCCCAGCCTCCTGGACGCCAACATCTGCACCCGGTGTGTCGAGCTGCAGCTACTTAGGGACCGAGTTAGGGAACTAGAGATGCAGCTCGAAGACCTTCGTCTCGTCAGGGAGAGCGAGGAGGTGATAGAGAGGAGCTATAGGCAGGAGGTCTCCCTTGGACCACAGGAGAAAGAAAAGTGGTTAACAGTTAGGAGAGGGAATGGCAAGAAGCTGTTACCCTTACTGATAAGTATTCCAGTTTGAGTACTGTTGGCGGTGCTGGGCACAGCCTACCTGAGGGAAGCAACAGTGGTCGCGCCTCTGGCACAGTGTCTGGCCCTCAGGGTAGGGAAAGGAAGAGGAAGGCAGCAGAGATAGGGGACTCTATAGTTAGGGGGTCAGATAGGTGATTCTGTGGATGCAGGAAAGAAACACGGATGGTGGTTTGCCTCCCAAATGCCAGGGTCCGGGATGTTTCTGATCACGTCCAACATATCCTGCAGTGGGAGGGAGAATAGCCAGAGGTCGTGGTACATATTGGTACCAATGACATAGGTAGGAAAATGCAAGAGGTCCTGATAACAGACTACAGGGAGTTAAGAAGTAAGTTGAGAAGCAGGACCTCAAAGGTAGTAATCTCGGGTTTACTGCCTGTGCCACTTGGCAATGAGTACAGGAATAGAATGAGGTGGAGGATAAGTGCGTAGAGGAGGGATTGGAGCAGGGATTCAGATTTCTGGACAAAAAGAACAGGTTGCACTTGAATCCCAGGGGGACCAATATCCTGGTGGAAAGGTTTGCTAAGGCTACTGAGGAGAGTTTAAATTAGAAATGCTGGGGAGTGGGAACCAAACTGAAGTGACGGAGGAAAGGGACGTTGTCCCACAAATAGAGAAAGGTTGGAGACGGTGCGAAAGGAAGGATACACGGGTGATGGGACGCGCTCAGACTAACGTTTTGAGATGTGTCTGTTTTAATGCAAGGAGTATGATGGATAAAGCGGATGAGCTTAGAGCGTGGATCAGTACTTGGAACTATGATGTTGTGGCCATTGCAGAGATTTGGAAGGTTCAGGGGCAGAAATGGCTAATTTGAATACCAGGCTTCAGATGATTCTGAAAGGATAGGGAGGGAGGCAAAAGAGGTGGGGGCGTGACACTGCTGATCAGAGATAGTGTCATGGCTGCAGAAAAGGAGGAAGTCATGAAGGGATTGTCTATGGAGTCTTTGTGGGTGAAAGTTAGGAACCGGAAGGGGTCAATAACTCTACTGGGTGTTTTGAATAGACCAGCCAACAAGAACAGGGACATGGAGGAGCAGATAGGAAGACAGATTCTGGAAAGGAGTAATAATAACAAAGTTGTTGAAGTGTGAAATTTTAATTTCCCAAATATTGATTGGCATCTCCATGGAGTGAGGGGTTTTGACGGGGTGGAGTTTGTTAGGCGTATTCACGAAGGTTTGTTGACACAATATGTAGATAAGCCTACAAGAGGAGAGGCTGTACTTGATCTTGTATTGGGAAATGAACCGGGTCAGATGCCAGATCTCTCAGTGGGAGAGCATTTTGGAGATAGTGATCACAATACTATCTTCTTTACCATAGTTTTGGAAAGGGATAGGAACAAAGAAGTTAGGGAAACCTTTAATTGGAGTAAGGGGAACTATGAGGCTATCAGGCAGGAATTTAGAAGCATAAATCTGGAAGATTATAAGGCCAGCGGGAAGGAGCTTAAGAATGAAATTAGGAGAGTTAGAATGGGCCATGAGAAGGCCTTGGCAGACAGGATTAAGAAAAACCGCAAGGCATTCTACGAGTATGTGAAGAGCAAGAGGATAAGACGTAAAAGAATAGGACCTATCAAGTGTGACAGTGGGGAAGTGTGTATGGGACCAGAGGAAATAACAGAGGTACTTAATGAATACTTTACTTCAGTATTCACTATGGAAAAGGATCTTAGTGATTGTACTGATGACTTGCAGCAGACTGAAAAGCTTTAGCACGGAGATATTAAGAAAGAGGATGTGCTGGAGCTTTTGGAAAGCATAAATTTGGATAAGTCGCCAGGACCGGATGAGATGTACCCCAGGCTACTGTGGGAGGTGAGGGAGGAGATTGCTGAACCTCTGGCAATGATCTTTTCATCATCAGTGAGGACGGGAGAGGTTCCGGAGGATTGGAGGGTTGCAGATGTTGTTCCCTTATTCAAGAAAGGGAGATGGGGGAAGCCCAGGAAATTACAGACCAGTGAGTCTTACCTCAGTGGTTGGTAAGTTGATGGAGAAGATCCTGGGAGGTAGGATTTAAGAACATTTGGAGAGGTAAAATATGGTTAGGAATAGTCAGCATGATTGCATTTATTACATTTATGGCTAGATGATCGCATTTGCTAAATTAATGGCTAGAGGATCCGTTTTACTGAATTGGATAGAGATTAATCCTCCGACTACATTTTTGACCCTTCAGTTAAATTTGAAGAAATTTGGAAGCCATTTATTCAACATTTCCATATAATGTCTCTTCACCTTTTCCAATTCCCTTGTATTTAATCTTAAATAGATGGATAGAGGAGTGGAGTTAATGACATTAATGATTGTATCCAATGTAATAAAATAGCCCAGTTTTGTTTAGTATAGTACAGTTTAGTTTCAGTCTTCTTAATTTGGATTTTTTGACAATTTATCATGCTATTTTAACATGTTTATCTACATTAAGAGTTGGGAGGCCTAGCCTATCGGTGTTACCTGTAGTTTATATTTGCATTTGTTAATTACCAATAATGTAATCCCAATCCTTTGTACTATTATGATTGTTACGTATATAAATTTAAAATTAATAAAAAAGATTGAAAAAAGAAGATAATGAGAAGCATTGATCATGTGGATAGTCAGAGGCATTTCCCCAGGGCTGAAATGGCTAGCACGAGAGGGCATAGTTTGAGGGTGCTTGGAAGTAGGTACAGAGGAGAAGTCAGGTGTAAGTTTTTTACTCAGAGAGTGGTGAGTGTGATGAATGGGCTGTCGGCTGCGGCAATGGAGGCGGCTACGATAGGGTATTTTAAGAGACTCCTGGCTGGTTACATGGAGCTCAGAAAAATAGAGGGCTACGGGTAAAGCCTAGGTAATTCTAATGTAGGGACATGTTCGGCACAGCTTTGTGGGCCGAAGGCCCTGTATTGTGCTGTATGTTCTCAATGTTTCTTCTGATCACATTAATGTTCAGTGTCAGACACCGGATGACAGTAAACACAATCTCCCTCAGTCTGGTACTTACCACAGTTTCTGTATTTTACACTCCGGGTTCCTCAGAGCCGCAGACACCAGTTTCACTCCTGAATCTCCCAGTTTATTCAAACTCAGGTCCAGCTCTGTCAGTGATGGATTTGTACTGAGAGCGGAGACGAGATCCTCAGCACCAGAATCTGTGAGACCGACCTTGTACAGCCTGGAGATGAGAGAGAGTGAGGGCGAAGGATACAGAGAGAGACAGGAGACGGTACAAATCCCCAGTGTTTATTAGTAACACAATAAACACAATGTGATTACTGATCACATTAATGTTCAGTGTCAGACACCCAGTGACTGTAAACACAATCTCCCACAGTCTGGTGCTTACCACAGTTTCTGTATTTTACACTCCGGGTTCCTCAGAGCCACAGACACCAGTCTCACTCCTGAATCTCCCAGTTCATTCCTCCTAAAGCTAAACACAAACAGACAAATTGATGAACAAAGTGATTCAAACCGTGGCTCTGAGGAAATTTCTCTCACTTGGATATTTCTGGAAACATTAAACCCTTCAGTAAATCACTGATCAGAGTTCCCATCACTGTCAATATCCCTTGCTTCCCAGCTCCGGTGTGTTCAGCTAGCGTCGGTAACTTAGTCTGTCAGTGTGACCCTGTAAACTCCGCATATTATGTCTCAATCCCAAATGGTGAGAAAAGTGAATGGGCAGGGTTGAAGGATGGGACAAAAGTCCCACAGTGAGGAATATTTGTGAATGGGAAAGTGTCGATGGGAGTTGATAAAAGAGCCCGCACCTGGGGAAAAGGGATATGAAGACAGAATCTGCTGGTGGCAGGGGAATGGGGATGAGAGGTCCCACCAATGGGGAAGGATAATCCCATAAGATGAGAGGATGCAGAAAAAGATTGTACGGGGTGGGGCGGGGGGTGGTTCTGAACTGTGGCCCACAATAGGGAGAGGAGATGTATCCATGGGCTCTGGGTATCTGGTAGTGAACATGGTCACACAGGTTGACTGATGGTGATAGTCACACACCGGGAAGGGCAGGGGAGGACAATCTCACAATGGTATTTCTTTCCTTCTCACTGGGGCAGTCTGCTGACGGTCTCTTGTCCCTCACCGGGAAGGGGTTGTGAATCTCTGACCCACCTGCTGCAGTCAGTGTCAGTCTGGGTGTCAGTAACAGTGAGAAGGAACATTGTCAATGGACGTGTCACAGGCAGTGAGAAACACGGCCATTCCTGTGATTTACTACCATTAAACCAATGGCCGTTGTTCACTGATCTGATGAAGTCTCCAATATCCCTTCACAAGGAACCACAGAATCCTCCCGTCCTAGGGGAATTACTAATCGATCCCCTGGGCATTTGTCACAATTCTTCACAATCTGATTTATCACAGTTATACCCAAATCCCTTTACATTGAAACAACACAATGGAACAGTTTCACAGTTCAGAGTGAGAGACAAATCAAGTTACCTCAACTCCTGGCACTTGTGCAGCCCGGGTCCCAGCCGCTGGATTCCTTCACACTGAATGCGGCACTTCTCCAGCTCGAGGTGTTTTATTGTATCACAGAGTCCGATGACATGAGACAGGACCGCGCAGTCAATCGGGGTCAGTGTCATTCCACGGAATGAAAGTGTTTCCACAGATCCCAGTGCGGCCTGAGCCAGTCCACGATTCTGAGACTCAAACAGGTAGTGCAATGTGTTCAGGAGACTCCTTGAATCAGCTTCACTCCTCGTGTTTCCAATCTGGCGTTTAACCTCCTCCTTCACCCAGTCAATCACCCGGCAGGTTGTTTGATGCGGAAATGGACCCAGAAACTCCTCCAGGCCCCGAGCTGTCATTGGGGAGGAGAGACCAGCAACGAAACGGAGAAATACCTCAAATCGCCCATCTGTTGAGTTGTGGGCTTTAGTGAGGAACTTCAGGATGTCCCCGGGATGTGGATTCAGGAATTGTGCGACTGCAGCTACAAACTCTTGGATGGTGAGGTGTGGGAATGTGTACACCACGCTCCAGGCAGTATCCTCTCTCTCCAAAAGCTCTATCAGGAACCCGGACAGGAACTGGGAAGGCTGCAGATTGTAGTTGATCAAAATTCCGCGTGTAAACAAAATCTTCTTCTCGGACACCCCTCTGAAGGCCATCTGACCAACACGGAGTAACACATCACGGGGGTTCTCAATCTCACGGTTGTGGTTTTTCAGGATGTTGTAAATATAGTAAGAGTACAGTTGGGTGATGGTCTTGGGAACTCGTAGTGGGTCCCTGTCTCTTTGTGTGAAGAAGGGGCCCAGTACCAGAGCGAGGATCCAGCAGTAGGAGGGGTTGTAGCTCATGGTGTACAGGATCTCGTTCTCCTTCACGTGTTTGAAAACAGCTGCTGCCACCATCTGATCTTCAAAATACCTGATGAAATATTCCTCCCGTTCCTCACCAACAAATCCCAGGATTTCAGCCCAGATACTGATCTCAGCCTTTTCCAATGAATGCAATGCAGTGGGGCGGGTGGTCACCAGCACTGAACACCCTGGGAGCAGCTTGCCCTGGATTAAACTGTACACAATGTCAGACACCTTGCACTTGAATTCAGGATCTGTGTACTGTGATTCTGTGTCTCTACGACCATCAACAAAGTTGATTTTGTCCTTGAATTCATCCAATCCATCGAGTATGAACAGCAGTCCCTCTGTGTGTTTCCAGACCTCTCCCAGGATATTCCCAAAGTAGGGATACTGATGCAGAATCAGTTCTTTCAGGTTTATTCTGCAGTTAATGGAGTTTAAATCCCGGAATTTGAAACTGAAGACAAACTGGAACTGTTGGTATATTTTCCCCGTGGCCCAGTCATAAACAATCTTTTGTACCATTGTTGTTTTCCCGATCCCTGGGACTCCGGCCACTGCTGCGGACATCCCGGATTTGTGTCCAAAGACAGATATTCTCAATTTTTGAACAAAGCTCTTCTTGAATAACTGATCAGTCCGGATTTTTTCCAGCTCTCTGCGGAGATGTTTCTCTCTCCACTCCTCGTGGTCTCTGCCTCTTGCCAGCAGCTCATGTTCCACCAGTCTCCGATCTCGAACAGTAGAAATGACCGTGAGCTCAGTGTATTGATCAACCAGCTGGAAAACCTTCACCTTCTCCCTCATCAGGATCGTGTTCACTCTCAGTGTTTCAGTCTGTGCCCGCAGAGTCTCCTTGTGTTTCCTTCGAACATCTTATGACGGACAGAAATAGGTTGTCAATGCCTGATCTGGTGAACATGGAGCATACAACCAATTTACTTTAAATAAAAAAGAATACTTGTGAAAGACATTGTTTGGGTGAAATCGGGTGATCAGAGGTCAGAGTGTCTGAAAATGAACGATGGCCCAGAAACATTTCTGATCAGAGCCGCTGTTAAAGGCTCCACTCTCCCCTTTGTTGGTAGTTTGCAGATTCCCTGGTGTTCCAGCGAGCACCAAGTGCACAAGTGATTCTGGAGAGGAGAGTGTTGTGTGGAGCGGGTGGTTTCACTGCTTTCACTGCTCAGCTTCTGCTGAACTGAGTAACCCTACAGAGGGTAACAGCGGAGGGTGAGGGGGCATTTACTTGTTCTACTGACTTTTACTTCTCTCACAATGGACCCCATGTTCTTGACACTCCTTTAGGATGAAGCTGTCAGTACTGAGCCACAGAAAAGGAACATAATTTCAGTTTCCTTTTCCAGCCTGAGCCAGTCACGATGTAACACACCCCGCACTGGTCTACAGTCTCTTATTCTCCGAGGAGCTGGTACATGAACTCAGGCAATTCCCCGATGATGTGCGGAAGAGCAGGAAGCTGAAGAGGATGGCAGCGGTAATAGGGAACTCTAAAGTCAAGAGGGCAGGTAGGCGATTCTGTGGACACCGATGCTACTTTGCCTCTCAGGTGCCATTGTCCGAAATGTTTCTGGACGCGTCCACAATATCCTGAGAAGGGAGGTTGAGCAGCCAGAAGTCGTGACAAACATTGGTAACAACGACATAGGAAAAGCAAAGGGAGGAGGTCTGGAAAACAGAGCACAGGGGGTTAGGAAAAAAGCTGAGGAGCAGGACCTCAAAAGTAGTGATCTCAGGATTGCTGCCTGTGCCACCCGACAGTGGCAATAGGAATAGAATGAGGTGGCAGAGAAATGTGTGGCAGAGCATTTGGAGCAGGGGGCAGGAATTCAGATTTCTGGATAATTGGGACCACTTCCAGGGCAGGTAGGACCTGTACAAAAGGCACGGGTTGCACGTGAATCCGATGAGGACCAATATTCTTTTGGGCAGATTAACTGGAGCTGTTGGGACTGTTTTAACCTGAAATGACCGGGAGACTGGAACTAGGACGATAGAGCTGTGGATGAACCAGCAGGTTTACAAGTAGATGATGGGTTTAACATGAATGTAAGGAAGGACAAGCCAATGACTGGGTTCAAATACAGACAGAGCAAACTGTTAAATTGTACTGCATAGACAACATTCAAAAGGGCGGAGATGCAGGACTAAATGCATTGCACTTAAATGCACGCAACATTCAGAATAAGGTGGACGAACTTTTGGCGCAATTAGAGATTGGTCGGTATGATGTTGTGGGCATCACCATGTCGTGGTTGAAAGAAGACCATAGCTGGGAGCTTAACATTAAAAGATTTACGTCTTATCGAAAGGACAGGCAGGAAGGCATAGGTGGTGGTGGTGTGGCCGTGTTGGTTCAAGATGGAATCACATCTTGTTAAAGAGGTTACATAGGGTTAGAGAATGTTGAATCCTTGTGGGTGGAGATAAGAAACTACAGGGGTGAAAAAAAGCTTTATGGGAATCTTATATTGGCCTGCAAGTAGTAGCGAAGGTGTGGGGTTGAGATTGCAAAGGGAGCTGGGAAAGGCGTGTCATCAAGGTGATGACATATTTCAATTTGCACGGGGAATTCGAAAATCAAACAAACTAGTTTTTTTGAAACTACTCAGGAAAATTCTGTCTTTGATTGGGTGTTATGTAATAGCTCGGATCTTATAAGGGAGCTTAATGTAAAAGAGCCCTCAACTGGTAGTGATCATAATATGAGTGAATTCATACTGCAGTTTGAGAGGGAGAAGCATAACTTATGGTATCAGTATCACTTTGGAATAAAGTGAATTACAGAGGCACGAGAGGGAAGCTTTCCCAGGTAGATTGGAGAAGCATAACTTATGGTATCAGTATCGCTTTGGAATAAAGTGAATTACAGAGGCATGGGAGGGAAGCTTTCCCAGGTAGATTGGAGAAGGATACCAGTGGAGATGACGGCAGAGCAGAGATGGCTGAAGCTTCTGGGAATAGGTCACAAGTTGCAGGATAGGTATGGCCCACGGAGGAAGAAGTTCTCAAGTGTCACGTGCAGGCAAGCATGGTTGACAAAGGAAGTTAAGGACTGCACAAAAGCCAAAGAAAGGGCATGCAAGATAACAAAAGTGAGGGAAAGTTGGATGAATAGAAAACTTTTAAAATCCAACAAAAGGCAACTAAAAAAGCGATAAGATGGGAAAAGATTAAATATGGGGGCAGAAAAGCCAATAATATAAAGCAGGATAATAAACACTTTTTTCAGTTATATGAAGAGTAAAAGGGAGATGAGAGTTTATACTGGAACACTGTAAAATGATGTTGGTGAGATAGTAATGGTGGACAAACAAATGGCAGTATAACTTAATGTATACTTTGCATATATCCTCTCTGTGAAAGACGCTAGCAACATGCAGTGGTCTGCGAGTGACAGGCAGTAAGAGTGAGTGCCATTGCTATTTCAAAAGAAAAAAGTTCTCAAGGTGCAAAGTCACCTGGGCCAGATCGACTACACCCTAGAGTCCTGAGAGAGGTTGCTGAAGAGATGACGGATGGATTGGTCATGATGTTTGAAGAATCACTTGATTCGGGCATGGTCCCAGAAGACTGGAAGATTGCAATTAGTCTTAAAGAAGGGAGGATGGCAAAAGAAGGAAAATTATAGGCCAGTTAGCCAAACCTCAGCGACTGGGAAAGAGTTGGAGTCTCTTACTGAGGTTGAGGTTTCGAGGTTCTTTGAGACTAATGACAAAATAAGTTAGCAATGGTTCTGTTAGATTTCACGGTGGAAGTAAGAAGCAGGCTGGACTAAGGAGAGTCAGTGGTTGCCATTTACTTGGATTTTCAGAAAGCATTTGATAAGCTGCCGCACACGAACCTGCTAAACCAGATAAAAATCTATGACGTCACAGGAAAGATACTGGCCCGTGTAGCGGTGTGGGATTGAGATTGCAAAGGGAGCTGGGAAAGGCGTGTCATCAACATGATGACATATTTCAATTTGCACGGGGAATTAGAAAATCAAACAAACTAGTTTTATTTGAGACTACTCAGGAAAATTCTGTCTTTGATTGGGTGTTATGTAATTGCTCGGATCTTATAAGGGAGCTTAATGTAAAAGAGCCCTCAACTGGTAGTGATCATAATATGAGTGAATTCATACTGCAGTTTGAGAGGGAGAAGCATAACTTATGGTATCAGTATCGCTATGGAATAAAGTGAATTACAGTGGCACGAGAGGAAAGCTTTCCCAGGTAGATTGGAGAAGGATAACTTATGGTATCAGTATCGCTTTGGAATAAAGTGAATTACAGAGGCACGAGAGGGAAGCTTTCCCAGGTAGATTGGAGAAGGATAACTTATGGTATCAGTATCACTATGGAATAAAGTGAATTACAGAGGCACGAGAGGGAAGCTTTCCCAGGTAGATTGGAGAAGCATAACTTATGGTATCAGTATCGCTTTGGAATAAAGTGAATTACAGAGGCACGAGAGGGAAGCTTTCCCAGGTAGATTGGAGAAGGATACCAGTGGAGATGACGGCAGAGCAGAGATGGCTGAAGCTTCTGGGAATAGGTCACAAGTTGCAGAATAGATACGGCCCACGGAGGAAGAAGTTCTCAAGTGTCACGTGTCGGCAAACATGGTTGACAAAGGAAGTTAAGGACTGCATAAAAGCTGAGGAAAGGCCATGCAAGATAACAAAAGTGAGGGAAAGTTGGATGAATAGAAAACTTTTAAAATCCAACAAAAGGCAACTAAAAAAGCGATAAGAAGGGAAAAGATGAAATGTGAGGGCAGAAAAGCCAATAATATAAAACAGGATAATAAACACTTTTTTCAGTTATATGAAGAGTAAAAGGGAGGTGAGAGTTGATACTGGAACACTGGGAAATGATGTTGGTGTGATAGTAATAGTGGACAAACAAATGTCAGAATAACTTAATGTGTACTTTGCATATATCTTCACTATGGAAGATGCTCAGCATGCAGTGGTCTGCGAGTGACAGGCAGTAGGAGTGAGTGCCATTGCTATCACAAAAGAAAAAAGTTCCCGGCATACTGAAAGCCCTTAAGGTGCAAAGTCACCTGGGCCAGATGGGCTACATCCCAGAGATCCGAGACAGGTTGCTGAAGAGATGACGGATGGATTGTTCATGATCTTTGAAGAAACACTTGATTCGGGCATGGTCCCGGAGGACTGGAAAATTGCTATTGTCGCTCTAGTCTTTAAAAGGGGGAAAGGCAAAAGAAGGAAAATTATAGTCCAGATAGCTAAAACTCGGCGATTGAAAAGAATTGGAGTCTTTAATTAAGGTTGAGGTTTCGAGGTACTTGAGACTAATGAGAAAATAAGTCAGCAATGGTTCTGTTAGATTTCACGGTGGAAGTAAGAAGCAGGCTGGACAAAGGAGAGTCAGTGGATGCCATTCACTTGGATTTTCAGAAAGCATTTGATGAGGTGCCGCACACGAACCTGATTAACCAGATAAAAATATATGACGTCACAGGAAAGATACTGGCACGTGGAGCGGAATTGCTGACAGGCAGCAGACAGCGAGTGGGAATAAAAGGGGCCTTTTTCTGATTGGCTGCCAGTGACTGGTGTGCTCCTCAGGGATCAGTATTGAGACCGCAGCTTTTCAGATTGTTTGTCAATGATTTAGATGATGGAATAAATGTATTTGTGGCAAAGTTTGCGGATGATACAAAGATAGGTGGAGAGGTAGGTACAGCGATTGCAACAGGACAGAGGCCGACGGGAATGTCTGTTTATCAAACTCATAGAGGCCTCCGGGTACAGATCCCGAGACCGGAAAAGTGCCGGGTGTTGTGACAAATGCAAATTGCTTCCTGTCCTCCAGACACAGCAACAAAAACCTGTCTCCCAGACTCTGACAGTCTCTAAGCAGGCCTCTAAAGAGATGTATTCAGACTCTCAGTGTGAAATAACAACAAAAACCTGTCTCCCAGACTCTGACCATCTCTAAAGAGGCCTCTTAAGACACGTATTCAGACTCTCAGTGTGAAATAACAACAAAAACCTGTCTCCCAGACTCTGACAGTCTCTAAACAGGCCTCTAAAGAGACGTATTCAGACTCTCAGAGTGAAATAACAACAAAAACCTGTCTCCCAGACTCTGACAGTCTCTAAACAGGCCTCTAAAGAGACGTATTCAGACTCTCAGTGTAAAATAACAACAAAAACCTGTCTCCCAGACTCTGACAGTCTCGAAACAGGCCTCTAAAGAGATGTATTCAGACTCTCAGAGTCAAATAAAGACTTTAAGGTTTCCGTTCCATCGCTTACCTTCCAGATGCGGGGGCACTTCAGATAAACCCCGCTCGGTGTCCATGTAGGCGAATTGGCCGTCACCTGTTGAAACAGATTAACCTGCATGAAGTCTGTTCTGTGTAATACTGTAAATTCATCAGCATTTACATCTGTAACACACAGTGTATTGTTCACCGTACCTCGTTCCCGTATTTCATTCAATATTCTGCTCAGCTTCGGTAAATGGTGATGTAGTTTCACAAAGGATTCCCACATCCCCCTCCGGGCCCCAGAGCCCTTCTCCATCACCAGGTCCAGGAGGAGTTTGGAAGCGCCCGCTCGGTTTCCCTTCTCTGCGAGCTCAGTCACGCTCTGTAATGAACAATGGGGAATATATTGAGGAACGGAGGGATGGGTTCAAATCTACCCTGAACATGGACTGACCCGGCACATTCTGCTCGTCACAGATCACTGACAGCAATTGTTCGTAGCAGGAAAAAGAATTTAAAAGAAGTTAGCGTGGCCAGTGATGACTTTCTGAACGCCACAGATTACGGGGTACTTATCCACTTGGTAAGGTTTAAAAGGAGCAGACATAGTGTGAGTGAGCCAGAGATAGGTAGGTTATTGAGGCTTTGTGTCAGAGAGGGTTCAGTGAGGAGAGGCGGAGGCTTGGGTAGATCTTGGGTAATATTTCCCTTCTCTGTTTCACTGTTAGAACAGTGGGAATGCCAGGCAGCATAGTGGGATGCTCTTCCTACAGGGTGCGGCAAGTCAGGGAGACCTCCAGTGTCCCTGACAACTGCACCTTCGGGAATTTCATCCAGCTGCAGCTTCTCACAGACCGTGCTGAGGAATTGGAGCTGGAGCTGGATAAACCCGGGATCACTCGGGAGTCTGAGAGGTTGACTGACAGACTGTACAGGGAGGGAGCTATTCCCAAGGCGCAGAACACAGGACACTGGGTGACTGTCAGGAGGGGGAAGGGAACAGGCAGCCACTACAGGAAACTCCTTGTAACAGGTATACGGCTTTCTGTTTCGGGGTATGGCCTCGCACAGGAAAGACATGGTGATTATGCCTCTGGCTCTGAGTTTGGCTTTGTGACTCAGAAGGGATGAGAATTGCTGATCTGCACTGACAGGGGGAATTCAATGGTCAGGAGAACAGACTGGAGATTCTATTTATGAGAACAGGATTTTTGGATGGTGTCTTGCCAAGGTCAGTGATATCTCGTATCGACTCTGAAACTTCCTTAAGGGCAGGATGAGCAGGTTTTGGTCCACGTTGGTACCAATGACACGAGTAGGAAGTGTGATGAGATCCTGCAAAGTGATACAGATCCGAAATTTCTTGAAAGTGTTATCGAAGGTAGATGGCGTTGTAAAGCTTTTCGGACATGGGGCTTCATAAATCAAAATATTGAATACAGAAGTTGGAATATTATGTTGAAGTTGATGTTGCAGAGGCTAATTTGAAGCAATGTGTACACCTACCTCCCGGAAGGATATCAATAAGATTGAACGAATGCAGAATAAAATACAGATTGTTACCAGGAGTTGAGGATCTGAGATATAGAGGAAGTGTGAATAGGTTAGGACATTATTCCATAGAGTGTAGGAGCACCATGAGAGATGTGAAAGAGATATACACATTTATAAAAGGTATAGAGAGAGTTATTGCGAAAATGCATTTATTACTGAGGTTGGGTGGGACTGGAATTAGAGATCATAGGGTAATGATGACAGGTGAAAGGCAATACGAGAGGGAACTTGTTCACTCAGAGGTTGCTGAAGAGCGCGGAACGTGCTGCCATCTTAATTAGTCGATGTACATTCGAGTTGATTATTTAAGATCAGTTTGGATAAGTTCATTCAATGGGGGAGTTATGGACGTCACCAATCCGGGTTCAGTTCAATGGGACGAAGCAGATAATAAGTCGGTGTGGACGAGATGGGCAGAAGGGCCTGTTGCTGTACTGTAGGGTTTGATGACTATGACTAGGTGAAACTATGGCCGGGTCACTGTTGATTTTCGCCAGGGTAATCCCTGGTAAACCGCAGCAGCTTCACCCTTCACTGCCAGGCTCCATGAGGGGTCCAGTGTCAGCCAACAGCTGGAAACTGGCAGGGAGGAGCAGCCAGCAAACTCAGGACTATTGTGCGTGTGTGACAGACCAAAGCCAACCGGTGGTAATGTTGAGTAAGAAGTTTGGACTGAAATTGTCAGCTGCCTCACGTGGAATGTCGTGTTCAGTATGGTGTCTGGCTCTTCACTAATATTCATTCTGGGTGGCAATAGGTGAACGCACTCCAGTAGCACGAGGACCATTGGAAAGCTGTTTCTTTGTAATTCTATGTTAGCTGTAGATGTTTAGAATATTTTCAGTGGCACTAATGTTGCACTTCCCATGTTAACAGTATATGCTGTGGTAATTACAAACTCAAATTGGAACAGTCACAAGGAACAGAAGGTAACAGAAACATGAGGCATGTTGGGATATTGATCAAAATAAGAGTCAACAGTTCAAACGAGAGACGATAGTCAGTGTTGCCTGAGTTGAAAATGGGGTTGAAGGTAGACTGAGAATGAGCTGAGAAATAAGTCACTATATATTTGATTTGTGAGAAACCCGTGGGTCATCAGGAGAACACATTGATGAATGGCCACTAAGGTCGAACATTGGGAACATGGTGTGATGTCAGAGAGAGTGGTGTAAAGTGGTTTTCTGTCCACTTGCAATGTCCGTCAAGTGTCACATCACTAAATTCACAAGTCAATCATTGCCTGTATCCTAATCTGTCTATAAATGAATGTGATCAGAAAACTGGAGAGAGACTTGTATTGGTGAATAACGGTTCAGGGTTTCCGCAGATGAAAACTCTTTTCTTGATGTTCACCACAAGCATTACAGGATTTTCACTGCCCAGAGGTGCCGTTACACCGGTTCTGTCGGTCTGTGATAGATTCTGTAGAATCTACACTCAGTCTATGTTCCTCCCACTTACGTGATACTCTGGCCCGGTGAAGTGATCCTCGCCCATTAACATGGAGCCGACTTCCTCCACACCCTCCTCAATCGCCTGCTGCAGTCGCTCCATGTAGAATCTCGTCAACTGGAACAGTTGGTGATCCTCACAATTTGACAGGAAGGCGGAGATGGCGGAGTTCAGATCTGTAGTCGGTCATAGAACATAAAATAGTAGATGTACCATGTGTATGCAGACACGATGCCAATTTAAACCAATCCCATCTGCAGGAACACGGTCAATGTCCCTCCGTTCCCGGCCTACTCATGAGTTCAAACGCCTCTCAGATGATGCTGAGTATCTGTTTCCAGTCCCTCCCTCAGCAGCTCATTCCAGACACCAATCACTCTCTGTGGAAAACATGCATCCTAAATCCCCTTTAAACTTTACCATCTAAACTTAAACCTGTTACCTCAGGTTTTTGTGGTGAAACTCGTCTACACCCTCTACAGACCCTCCACATCATACTAGATTTGTGCACAATACTGAAATTGTCTCTTAACCAACGTGTATCCAGTTACAGTCTAACTTTAACAAATACCTCAACTCATCGTTAGCACACTACCAATTGTGTTGCCACCTTCAGGGAGCTGTGCATACCCATCACAAGACCCGACAGTACATCAATCTTATTATCAGTCCCAACATTCACTGTGCACATTGCTCGAGAATTTGATTTCTCAAAATGCAACTTCTCACATTTACCCGAATTATCTGTACTTGGTGACTCTCTGTTCCTATTTCTAACTGGATGCTGAACACTTTGACAACAGTCCCAAATTTATTCAACTCCTCCAACTCTGTAAATCAACGAATAAGTCCACCCAGTATATCATATGATTAACCTATTTGATTCACACACATGACGCATGGTGAAACAGTGATCCTTGCGGACACGACTGGTCACAGACCTTCAGCCAGAACAACGCTCCTCTAGTGCTGACTCCATTTTATGTACCCAGGACGACTTTGAAATCAATTTACAGATTCTCAGCCCGAAACGTTGAAGGTTATTTTTTCTCTATAGGTGCTTCCTGACATGTTGAGTTCCTCCAGCATTTTGTACGGTGTCCTCTCCATTTATTATTTTGTTTTACTTTAATCCTATTCGCCAAGGTCATTTCATTGCTTCAGTAGCCCCCCCCCCGATTCCCTGTGTACAATTTCTCTTGTTCACTGTCTCCTGCACCCAGCCCGTCCTCCCTCAATATAACGTTCTTTAACTCGGCCACAGAAAACAGACACCGGAAACTCCCCTTACCTCCATTGTGCAACAACCCGTTAATCTGGGTAGAATTCACCACTGCCCTTCCAAACAGAAAACAACATCTGTTTCTCTCAATGGCTGTCGGAGGCATTTCCCACATCAGGGCGTACCAAATGCTGACGGAAATTCTGTCTGTTCCCTTGACTGTTACATTGCCCGCTGTTGTATTCCTGTCTGAGTGTTACCTTATTCAGGGGCTCCTTCTTCTTTCACTCAGGTGAAGATTTGTGTGGTGAGGGGAGTGATTCGATCATTCCCCTTGTTATGCCCTTGCCCTGGACCTGGTGAATTGTTCCAATGCTCATGGAAGCTTTACCAGTTGGAACAATGACCCCGTTTGATGGTACTTTCTCTCTGCCCCTTTATCGCCCAAGTTTATCCCTCTGAATTATTGACGATTTGACTACACGTGTACCATGATGACAGAGTTTTAATGAGAAAGAGGCCAGTGAGCATACCTGTGTCCATTCTGACTCTGTCGTTGGTTGACTACCGTCTGCTTGTCTGACGTCTGCGTGGAAGAAAGCCCCACCTGCTGGCAATGACCTGAATTACACAAATAAAAAAGTATGATTCAGTTACACTGTCCTTCAAATTTAAAACACTTTTGTAAGGTCACTGCTCACTCTCCGACATTCCAGGGAGTAAATGGAGATTGGTACAAAGACATCCAACTGGACACAAATTTCAAGAAGATCGCAAGGAAATATAAGGAAACTTACTTAAAGGAGTGATGCAGAGAAGCTGAAGAAGCCAAAAGAATTGGGAAAAAAGAAGAGATCTGTTGCAGAAAATCAGAGAAATCAAAGCAACATTTCATGTAAAATGAGCATAGGAAATGACAAAGAAGGGAAGGACCTTACAGAAGCAAAGGACATCAAAGGGAAATGGCAGGAACACACAGAAGAATTGCAGAAAGATCCGACAGCAAAGACACCTGCAATGACTCCCTCATCGATCTAGAGCCAGACATTCTGGAAAGTGAAGTTGAATGGGCGACAGAAAACATTGCCAATAATAAGGCTGCAGGATGTGACAGGATTTCAGTAAAATTGTTAAAAATTCTAAAAGGTGATGCTGTAAAAGTATTGCATGCAATTTTCCAGCAGATCTGGGAAAATATAAACAACAATGACTTTCAGGCTGGATTAAGATCCGTTTTTATCCCAATACCCAAGAACAGAAATGTAAAGTATTGTTCAAATTACCGGAAGTTTTCACGTGCTAGAAAGGTAATGCTAAAGATCGTGCAAGCAAGACCCTAGCAATATATGGAACACGAACTGCCAGATAGAAGCTGCTTTTAGAAGAGGCAGAAGCACCAGAGACCAAATTGCTAACCTACGCTGGATAATGGAGAAATCACGAGGATTTCAGAAAAGTATTCATCTATGTTTTATTGACTACTCTAAAGCCTTCAGCAGTGTCGTCCATAATAAACTATACATTTGTTCTGCCTTATGAGAAACTTGTACAAAGATCAAGAAGCAACAGTTAGAACGACACAGAACAACAAACTGGTTCAGGAATTGGCAAGGAGTATGACCAGGCTGCATACTGTCACCCTGTTTGTTTATTTTTTTCCAATTTATTTATTTATTAAATTTTTAGAAAATTACAAAGAATAAATGTGATGATAAAATAGTAAGAAAAAGAAAAATAATATTAACCCCCCCCCCCTTAACCCCTATCTAAAGAAAGAAAAAAAAGAAGAGAAAGAATGCCTGGATATCGGAGGATCCCCACATGCTCCATGGAGTTCAAAATAATTTTAATATTTATTTTTACTTTCCCCAATTACTTTATAATTTTATCTTCAAAGGACCTATGTATTTAATCCTATCTTTCGTAGGTATGGGAGCCAAATTTTCAAAAAATATATCATATTCATTTCTTAGATTATATGTAATTTTTTCAAGTGGAATACAACTATATATTTCATTATGCCAACAATCCATAGTTAAATATAAATCAGATTTCCAAGTAACTGCGATAACTTTTTTGGCTACTGCCAATGCAATTTTTATAAGTTTTTTCTGATACTTATTCAAGTTTCGGTATTGTCCCTTCAATATCTCCTAATAAAAATAATACTGGACTATGTGGGAGTTGTACTCCAGTAATTTGTTCCAATAAAAGTCTCAGATTTATCCAAAATGGTTGAATTTTAAAACAAGACCAAGTAAAATGTAAAAAAGTACCAATTTGCTGATTACATCGAAAACATTGGTCAGACATATTTGAATTAAATCTATTTATTTTCTGTGGTGTTATATATAATTGATGTAAAAATTATATTGTATTAATCTAAGTCGAACATTTATTGTATTTATCATACTATCAGAACATAATCTTGACCAACTTTTTCCATCAATTTTAACATTCAAATCAGATTCCCATTTTTGTCTTGATTTATGAATTCCTTATTTAATTGTCTGTTTTTGAATCAAATTATACATACAAGATGTAATTTTTTTAATTTTTCCTTCTTGAATTAATATTTCTATTTCACTAGGTTTTGTCATCAACATTGTTTGACCCAGCTTTTCTCATAAATAAGCCTTTAATTGAAAATAACAGAAAAGAGTGCTGATTGATATTTTATATTTATTTTTTAATTGATCAAACAACATCAATATACCTCCTTCAAAATGATCACCTATATATTTAATCCCCTTTTGGAACCAATTATATAAATGTTAATTATCCATTGTAAAAGGAATAAGCCTATTTTGAATTAAAGTTCTTTTTGCTAATAAAGATTTCTTTATCTCATCGTCCATATTTACCTTATTCCATAAATCAATCAAGTGTCTTAATATAGGAGATTCTTTTTTTTCCCGTATCCATTTGGATTCCCATTTATATATAAAATCTTCTGGTATGTTTTCTCCTATCTTATCTAATTCTATTCTAATCCATGCCGGTTTTTTTTTCATCAAAAAAAGACGCAATAAATTAAGTTGATTTGCTTTATAATAATTCTTAAAATTTGGAAGTTGTAACCCTCCTAAATCAAATTTACATGTCAATTTTTCCAATGATATTCTTGACATCTTTCCTTTCCAAAGAAATTTCCTTACATATTTATTCAGTTCTTGAAAAAAACTTCTGAGGTAATTGTATTGGTAAAGTTTGGAATAAATATTGCAATCTAGGAAATATATTCATTTTTACAGCATTAACTCTACCTATTAATGTTATTGGTAACATCGCCCATTTATCAAGATCCTCTTTTATTTTATTTAATAATGGCAAATAATTTTGTTTATATATATGTATTTTTTACATCATTATCAACTCTAATACCTAAATATTTTATCCCATTTATTGACCATTGAAATTGAGTTACTAATCGACATTGATTATAATTTCCTTCGGTAAGGGGTAAAATTTCACTGTTATCCCAATTTACTTTATACCTTCATACTTTCCATATTCTTCCAATCTAAAAGATAATCTTTGCAAAGATTGCAATGGGTTTGTTAAATAAATCAAAACATCATCAGCAAATAAATTAATCTTATATTCTTCTTGATTAACTCTAAAGCCCCCAATGTCTGAATCTGTTCTGATTAATTCAGCTAATGGTTCTGTTGCCAATACAAATAAAGCAGGTGATAATGGACAGCCTTGTCTAGCTGACACCGTTAAGCAAAATGGTGTTGAAATCTGACCATTTGTAACTACTTTAGCTTGAGGATTAGTATTTAAGGTTTTAATCCATTGTATAAAGGATTTTCCTAACTCATATTTTTCCAATACCTGAAATAAAAAATCCCATTCCAATCTATCAGGTGCTTTTTCTGCATCCAAAGCAACTGCCACACACATTTCCTCTCTTTTTTGTGCCAAATGAATTATACGAAGTAACCGGGTTATATTATCCATTGATTGTCTGTTTTTAATAAAACCTGTTTGATCCATATGTATTAATTTTGGTAAATATTTAGATATTCTATAGATAAAATGTTTGCTATTATTTTATAATCTGTATTCAACAAAGAAATAGGCCTATATGATGTTGGTTCTAAAGGATATCTCTTTTTTTGGCAATACACTTATGATCACTGTTAAAAAAGATTGTGGGAGTTTATGCATTCTTTCCACTTGATATATTAATTCCATAAAAGGAGGAATTAATAAATCTTTAATTTTTTAAAAAATTCAGGAGGAAAACTATCTTCTCCTGGGGATTTATTACTCTGAAGTGATCCTAAAGCTTCTTCAACCTCTTTTAATGTAAAGGACATATCTAATCCTTTCTGTTCTTCCAAATTTTATTTTGGAAGGGTTATTTGTGATAACAATTTATCTATCTCAGCAATCTTATTTTGTGATTCTGATTGATGTAGTTCAGTATAAAAATTTTTTAAAGTTTCATTAATTTCTAAAGGTTTATAAGTAACCTTATTTACACTTGTTCTAATTGGATTTATTGTTTTAGAAGCCTGTTCTGTTTTCAACTGCCAAGCAAGAATCTTATGTGATCTTTCACCTAATTCGTAATATTTCTGTTTAGTTCTCATAATTACTTTTTCTGTATGATATGTCTGGAGTGTATTATATTGTAGTTTTTTATTAACAAGTTGTCTTCATTTTTCTTCTGTCATATATCTTTCTTGAGATTCTTTTTCTAACTTTATGATATCTTTCTCCAATTGATCTATTTCTGCCATGTATTCCTTCTTAATTTTAGATGTATAACTTATAATCTGACCCCTTAAATATGCTTTCATCGCTTCCCATAATAATTTTATCCTCAATTGAATGTAAATCTGTATCAAAAAAATTGAATTTGTTTTTTCATAAAATCACAAAAATCTTTACGTTTTAATAAAATGGAATTAAATCTCCATCTATAGATCGATTCCTCCTTGTCCGTCATTATCATTGTCATTATCAAGGGGGAATGATCTGACAGTATTCCTGCTTTATATTCCACACTTTTCACTCTGTCCTGAATATTTTTTGATAATAAAAAAAATCAATCCTTGAGTAAGTTTTATGTCTATTTGAATAAAATCAATAATCTCTTTCTCTTGGATTAATTTTTCTCCATATATCAATCAGGTTTAAATCTTTCATTAATGATAAAGTTAGTTTTATTACTTTTGATTTTGTAGCAACTTTAGTTGACCTATCCAAAACTGGATCTAAACAAAAATTAAAGTCTCCACCTATTAATATTTTATCATGTGCATCAGCCAAGTTCAAAAAACCTTCTTGTATGAATTTTGCATCATTTTCATTTGGTGCATAAATGTTCATAAAAGTCCATAATTCTGAAAAAAATTGACAATGTATAATCACATATCTCCCCACAGAATCAATTACTACATTTTGTATTTTAATTGGTAAAGTTTTATTAACCAAAATTGCAACTCCTCTCGATTTTGAATTAAATGAAGCTGCAATGACATTTCCAACCCAATCTCTCTTTAATTTCTTATGTTCTGTTTCTGTTAAATGTGTTTCTTGTAAAAAAGCTGTATCTCCTTTCATTTTCTTAATATATGTTAAAACTCTTTTTCTTTTCACAGGTCCGTTAAGTCCATTAACATTAAAACTTAAAAAAATAAGTAAATTAATCATTCATAATACCTTGGGAACTCTTTGAAATTCTCCATGTTTCTATGAGTCTCTCCCCAACCATCCAGGCAAAAAAGAAAAATAGAAAAAAGGTAACTAATATATAAGGGAAAAAAACCATTAATGTTGCGAATAAAAAATAACACAACATTACACCCCCATTTAACGGGTCATGGCAATTGCCATGATTGTACACGTGAAACTCGCAGCCATCGATCAGGAGCTCCTCCAGCTTCCCCGCAAAAAAAAAAGAAAATATATTAGTGAAGAAAAAAAAGAAAATAATTAATGTCTCTACTCCCAATTAATACTCCTCAACTATTTTTGTTTTCCTTATAAATGTCCGTCAAGTCCAACCTTATTTCAGTCTTCATCATTAGTCCACTTCATTTCTATAATTCTTTAGTCCTCTTCGTGGATATCAGGTAATTCTTGTACAAATTTCTCCGCTTTCCGGTAGTCAACGAAAAATCTGCTTTCTTCGTTATCCAGGAAAATGATCAATTTTGCTGGGTAGCTCAATAAAAATTTATAGCCCTTTTCCCATAAAGATTTTTTCACTTGATTAGATTCCTTCCGCCTCTTCAGAAGATCGTAACTTATGTCTGGATTTTAAAAAAAACTCTTTTCCCTTCTATTATCAATGGCCCATTTCTCTTTTTAGCACCTTGAGTAGCTGCCTTCAACATCATTTCTTTATCTTGGTACCTGAAGCGTTTTATCAAAATTGATCTTGGATTTTGATCTTGTTGAGGTCTTGGTCTTAAAGCTCTGTGTGCTCTTTCAATTTCAATTACTTGGCTTCCTTCTTTCATTTCCAAAATTTTCGGAATCCATTCTTGAAAGAATTTTATTGGATTTTCACCCACTGTACCTTCCATAAGACCAACAATTTTAATATTATTTCGTCTACTAGAGTTTTCAAGCAAATCTATTTTTTCCAACATCCGTTTTCTTTCTATTGTCCAGGCAAGATTATTGTCTTCTATCTTATCTATTCTTTCAGTGTTTTCTTCCATTTCTTTAACTTTATAGCAGAACTTTATCCATCTTCTTTTGTTTTTCCACCACATTATCGAGTGTAGTCTGCATCCTTCTTATATCTGTTCTTATAGCTTTTAATTCATTCATCATATATATCAAGATATCTCTTATGTCTCCTTTAATCTCCTCCTTCTTTTCCTCTTCTTCATCCTCTGAATTTCCCAAAGAGTCTGTTTCTACTTCCAATCCACATCCAATTTCACTTCCAGCCGTAATTGGGATTTGTAGTTTTGTTAATATCTGTTCATTCATGCTTGTTTCTTCGCGCATGCGTTGTTCTTGCCGTTTCTTCTCAGAGACCGCCGACATTGCTGCAACTTCCTGTCCCGCATCATCAGAACTGCCATGCACTTCGCCGGGAGGAGATCCAACTTGAGTCCGAGGCTTCGCCGAGACGGTTAGGCCTTTTCCCCCGCCGATTTGCGCAGTCTTCGAAGTAGTAACTTTCTTCTGTTTCGGTTTAGGAGCCATATCCAAAAATAATCCTGAGTTACTTATAAACAGTTTCTAGTAGGTATTTATTAACTCCTCTTCATTTAAACCCTATTTCATTACTTTTTACGAGGGAGCTGGATTCCCAACGTCTCGACCCTACGCCATCACGTGACGCCCCCTCACCCTGCTTATTTAATCTAGATGCTGAACATATGAGGAATGCTGGTCGAGAGGACTCAAAATGTTGCAGTCAAAATTACCAGACAGAATATTAATAAATTCAGATATGCATGTGATACTATTCTAATGGCTGAAAGTGAGGATGATCTGAAGAAGCTTCTAATGAAAGTGAAAGAAGAAAGTGGAAAGCTGGCTTCTTGCTCAATATTAAGAAAACCAGCCAGTCCTATTAACTCTGTGGTAATAAATGGAAGCAGAGATGGATTTTTTCTTCCCTGGTTCAAAGCTTTCTATAGATGGTAAATGTGATGGCCTTTTCAAATTTATTGGGTAGGAGAGCTATTTTGTTGCATTGGAAGGATCCTAATCCACCTACTGCTTTTTTCTGGCTCTCCTCCATTGTGTTTTGTTTAAACTTGGAGAAAATTAGAAGTCGGACGTTCGATACATCTTTCAAATTTGAACAAACCTGGCCGCCTTTTATTCAATATTTTCATACAATCTAATTTCTTTTCTTTTCTTTCTCCCTCCGTGAAGTTTCAGATTTGACCAGAAGGACGTTTTCTTCTTTTTTTGTAATCTTGTCCTCAAATGGACTGCCCAGTCCTTTTTTTTTTGTTTTAGGTTAGTTTAGTGTTTTTTTCTCTTCTATAAATAGAACATTTCCAGTCTTTTTTTGTATGAATTGTCAAGAGGAGTTGTGGTTCTCTGTTTTTATATTCTTGCTTCCTGCTATAATTCTCAACCTATTTAGCAATCCAGAACAAGAATATACCCAACGATAGCCTCCACCACTGTTTGTGGTGACAAATTCCACAGATCAAACAACCTTTGGCTGAAGTAATGTCTCTCATCTCAGTTTTAAAGTGATGCTTCTTTATTCTGAGGCAGCACTCTCAGATCCCAGACTCTCCGTCTAATCCAGACACCCTCTCCACCCCCACTGCATCCAGACTTGTTGTTATTCAGTTGGTAAATAATCACCCCCGCCCTAACTTCAAACCCCCCCCCCCCCCACCAACCCTAGATTTTGAGGGTGGGTGTTGATTTACTTTTCTGCTGGTTTGGCACACCATTGTGGCCAAAGGGCCTGTTCCTGTGATGTACTGTTCCATGTTCTGTTCCATCTTCAGCATCCTGAGTTTCTGTTTGAGTATCTGCCCACTGGCAGATAGAAGGTGACAGTGAGGGGGAATTTCTAAATGTGAATTGAATTCTGAAACCCCGGTCTATGTCTACTGGTGCAAACACAAAACTGCGTATTTAATCACAGCCTCTCCCTGAGAGGGATGGAATAGCAACATTCTCTGCTTTGCTTCCAAAGAGACTTCAGAACCAAACATCTGAGCACAGAACAGAAATACTCGCTCAACATCTCATAAACCCTGACAGCTTGATCCCCTGACTCATTTTATCTGGATCAAATCAGGTGTGGTATCCCAGGTCCAACCTCAGAGGGTCACAGCCCACACCGAGAGCCTCGCACATCTTTTCCACACCTCACACTGGTGTTCCCGCATCTCACACTGAGAGATCCACGCTACCAATATCCAGCCCCCGGAGACGTCTGCTTCATCACGGAACATCCAGCCGCATCTGTAAAAACACCAACGTAGACCGAAGCCCAAACACTACCAGCTCCATATTCCTGGAGCCCCCATCCCAAGATTGTATCTCAAGCACCAACTCTCCCAGGGCTCTTTGCTGCCGGTAATATGCGGCAGTGTCTCAGTAATCCCAGTTCAAAAACTTACACTCCCACACCAACCCATGACAGAACTGGAGCCCGATGATCCTCTTTCTAGACAGGGATTAGCTGTAAAACATGGGCCTTGGATCACAAAGAGGGTGCTGATACATTTTAGCTTGTTCCCACAGTTAGATTGAACACAGTTGTTCATTATTTTATTGCTGAGTGCGGTGTAGCCCAGGTCAATTAGCAGCCACTTTCCCCGTCGTGTAACAGGAACAAAATGTTTTAAATATAAAATTGAAAATATAGCACTGGAAACTCAGTGCAGGAGATTTCATTTTGTTTCTTTTGATGCAGAAACGATGACTAACTGCAAGATGTTTGACCCCCAGAACAGAATCGCATAAATACAATCCCTACAATCTTCTTCATTCCATCCCGGACAGGAAATGCTCAAAGCATCCTCGTATCTAAGGCCACTCTCTCTCCGCTGAGAGTCAGCAACCAGAGAGCGATAAACATGTTCAACACTCTCTGCAGCTCTGGTGAGCTGTTGCCCTGGTGACGGAGGAAGTGGCTCACAAAGATAACCGAGCGGGGAAATAACAAACTCAGTGTGACACGTTCTCGGTTTCATTGTGACAAAGATGAACTGAACACTCATCCATTTTGTAATGGTGGTACTAAAATTCCAGTGGTTGTTTTTACCCCTTGGAGGTGCATTCAGTAAATCTCAATGTGGTTCCAGCTCTACAGAGCTCTCAGCAGGGCAGACGCTGGTCCAAAATAAATCGCAGTGTTGTATACAACCTATAAGTTAGATATAATATAAATTAGATATGGCCCTAGTGGCTAAAGGGATGGAGAGAAAGCAAGTACAGGGTTCTGAGTTGGATGATCAACCATGATCATACTGAAAGGCGGTGCAGGCTCGAAGGGCCGAATGACATACTCCTGCACCTATTTTCTATGTTTTCTATGACCAGTCTGCAATAAATGTCGATTATGTGTAGAAGTTTCAATTGAGATTCACAGAGCCCTTACAGCACAGACACAGGACTGTTAGCCCATCCAGTCCGTGCCATGTTCGGTGTGGTTCCATCCCCCTGCACCCAGACCATAGCTCTCTATACCTCCCTCATCCATGTACCTCCCCACACATCTCTGAAATACCACAATCGGACCTTCATCTCTTACATCTGCTGGGAACTTGTTCTGCATTTGCTCCACCCTCTGAGTGAAGTAGTTCTCCCTCAGATTACCCTTAAATGTGTCACTTTTTGCCCTAAATCCATGATTTTACGCAACCTGAGGGGGAAATGACTAACTGCATTCACCCTATTTATACCATCATAGATTTCTATATCTCTAGCAGGGCTTCCCAACCTAGGGTCCTGGACCCTTCCTCTAATTGTAGGGGCAAATGGCATAGAAAAGTTGGAATCCTGCTAGGATACCCCATCATTCCCCTGTATTCCAGGTAATCGAGTTCTAACCTGTTCAACCTATCACTATAATTATTTCCTGAAATACTAGCAATGTCCGTGTAATTTTCCCTACACTCTTTCACGCTTATCGACATCTTTCCTCCAAGTAGCTGGCCAGAACAACACTCAATTCTGTTTTTTTTGTTTTTTTGTTTTGGATTCCTGGTGTCTTTTACAACTTTAGCATTAATATCCAGGCCCCTCTTCGTAATAGCCTGCGTTATAATGGTCAATATGTCCTAAACTCTCTTTACAACTCTGGTGTTACTTTAAAGGAATTGTGGATCTGTAACACCCACGGCAGGACAATCGTGCTCAAAACAGTTATTTTCCCCAAACAGTAAGCCTGATTAACAGCTCTACTCACTAACCCACACTCCGCACCCCACCCACTACTGGTTTAACATTTCCTGACAGTTCTAGGCTCTCTTGTGCCTGAAGTGACTTTATGGACAGACAATCAATATCATTCTCCGTAGGTCCAGGCTTTCCTGTACCTAATGTCACTTTACAGACATACAATCAATGTCAGTCTCATATGTCCAGACAATCCTGTGCCTAACATCACTTTATGGACATACGATCAATCTCACAGACCAGAGAATTATGCAATATTGCAAAGGAAAAATGGCTGAATCAAAAAATGCAATGAAGTAGAAGGCCGTATTAACAACAGCAAAGAAATGCACCAGAAAATTTAAGGAAATTACTGGCATTAAGAAAACCTCCTCTACAGGATGCCTAGAATCAGCAGATGGACCCATCCTAACGGATAAAGTATGTGAGAGGTGGATTCAGTATGTAGAGCAGCTTTTTGAGATAATAGAGGGAACCCCCATATATAAAACACCCTAATTCTGGCCCTCATTACCGAAGAAGAAATAACTAAAGCAATGAAAAGCATGAAACAAGGTAAAGCCACTGGACCTGATGGAATTTCAGTGGAAATGATACAAGCCCTAGAAGATCTGGGAGTAGATATTCTTTTTGAAGAGTATAATGGCATTTATGAGTCTGGTGTATTGCCTGACGATCTCTTGAAATCAGTATTTATAACTCTGCCTAAAATTCCTGGAACTATTGACTGCGAAAATTATAGAAAAATCAGTCTTATGAGTCACATAACAAAGATTTTGTTGAGAATTGTTCTGAGTCAAATTAAAAACAATTTAAGTCCAGAAAATTCTGAACTGTAATATGGATTTATTGAGGATAGAGGAACTAGGAATGCAATTTTCATACTACTAATGCTTTCAGAAAGGGCAATTGAATATCAAAATGATGTATTTTTATGTTTTATTGATTTCACTAAAGCATTCGACAAAGTGCAACATGAAAAATTATTTCAACTTCTCATTTAACTAAACATTGACGGAAGGGACAAATAACCGCTTCAAAATTCATATTGTAATCAATCGGTGGCGGTAAAAGATGATGATAATATAAGCAGTTGGACTAAAATTCAAAGGGAAGTTAGACAGAGATGCGTTGCCGCACAGAAATTATTTAATATCTATACTGAAATGGTTCTCAGAGAAACAGAAGACCTAGATGGGATAAAAATTGGAGATGTTTCCATCAACAATATGCAGACGATACCACTCTAATAGCAAGTGCTGCAGAACACCTACCAATTCTCCTGGACAAAGTAATACAAACAAGTGCAGATTTTGGTCTAACCATTAACTGTAAAAAAAATAAGTATGTGGTAATATCAAAAGAGCAGGATACTCCCAACTGCAAGTTGCCCGTCAGTAACAAAAGAGATTGAACAAAAGACCAGCGTTAGTTACCTCGGTAGCTTTATATCACAAGATGCTAGAAGTAAAGTAGAAATAAAAAGATTTGCCATTGCCAAAATCAACTTCCAAAAAATGAAACCCATTTTTACCAACAGACACATTTCTATGACAACAAGGCTCAGGCTACTAAAATGTTACATCTGGTCAATCTTGCTGTATGCTTCCGAAACGTGGACTATAACATCAGAACTCCAAAGAAACATAGAAGCAACAGAAATGTGTTTTCTAGAAGAATGTTGAAAATATCACATAGAGACAGGGTAGCTAACGACACAGTACTCCAATGTACCCACACCAAAAGATCTTTAATGAGAACATTAAATGAGAGGGAACTTCAATTCCCGGGGCATGTCATCAGAAAGGGAGAAATAGGATGTCTTACATTGCAAGGCCATATGCCTGGGAAACGCGGAAGAGGAAGGCAAAGAAGGAAATATATGGACAGCGTGAAAGAACTAACAGATCTAAGTGTGCGAGATATCATTGACGCTGTGAGGGATCATTGGATGTGGAGAGCCATGATCGCCCAGGTGTGTAACGCGCAAGGCACATGCAGAAGAAGTATCAATGTCAGTCTCATATGTCCAGACACTCCTGTGATTACTGTCACTTTATGGAAATACAATCAATCTTTTTAAACTATCATACTTCATGTATTGTGTTTTGTTTATTATTGTGGTCTCCATCATTTTGGTTTTTTCTTCTGTCCTGAGTAACAATTATTTTGTTCTCCTTTACACTTGTTACTGGAATGACATTAAACAATTTTGAATCTTGAAACCTGGGTAAAATACCACGACCAACCACATTATCTATGTTCCCTCTTGATTTCATGAACTCCTATAATGTCACCCTCATTCTCCTCTGCAATGAAGACCCAGCTCAGCCAAAAGCTTCCTATGACTCGGCCCTCTAGTCCAGGCAACATCTTCAGCAATCTCTTCTGCACCCTCTCCAGCTTGATAATATATTTACTACAGAAGGGTGAACACAACGGGACATAATACTCTGTGTAGCCATGTACATTCACATACAAATCAATGGCATGAATAATAAATTACAGAGGTCTCAACACTGACACTCACATCCCACTCGTCACAGGCCTCCATTCGCTAGAACCATCTACATTCATCCCCCTCTCCTTCTTGTTCTCGAGTCCGGTGTGAATCCACCTCGCCAGCAGCCTGTGAATCCCACGTGACTGAACCTCCCTGATCAGCTGCCATGCGGGAACTTGTTACAGACTTTACCAAAGTTCAGATGAACAACATCACTGCCCAACTTCACCTAACGCCCTAGTTCATTCTTTTTTTTTAAAAAAAAACTTTTTAAATTGAGTTTTCAAATGATTACAGAAAGAAAAAAATATATACCCTTCCCCCCTCCCCTTAGCCCCTCCCCTAACATCCCTATAGAAAAAAAAAGGAAAAAAAATGTAAGAAAGAGTGCCTGGATATCGGAAGATCCCCACATGCTCTACGGAGTAAGTAATAACTTTAGTATATATATTTATTTATTTCCCCAAATAACCAATTATTTTATCTTCGGAGCACCTATATATTTAATCCTGTCTTTTGTAAATAAGGGCGCCAAATTTTCAAAAATGTTTCATATTTATCTCTTAAATTATAAGTAATTTTTTCAAGTGGAATACAGCTGGAAATTTCATTCTTCCAACGATCTATACTTAAGTATGAATCCGATTTCCAAGTAACTGCAATAGCCTTTTTGGCTACAGCCAGTGCAATTTTTATGAATTCTTTCTGATATTTATTCAATTTGGGTTTCGATTTTATCCCTTCAATATCGCCTAATAAAAATAATATTGGATTATGTGGAAGCTGTGTTCCAATAATTTGTTCCAATAAAACTCTTAAATTTGTCCAAAAAGGTTGAATTTTAAAACAAAACCAAGTAGAATGTAAAAAAGTACCGATTTCTTGGTTACATCGGAAACACTGATCAGATAAATTTGGGTTTAATTTATTTATTTTTTGTGGTGTAATATATAATTGATGTAAAAAGTTATATTGCACTAATCTTAACCGGACATTTATTGTATTTGTCATACTATCAAGACATAGTCTTGACCAAGTTGTTTCTTCAATTTTAATATTCAAGTCACTTTCCCATTTTTGTCTTGACTTATGGACTCCTTGTTTAAATGCCTGTTTTTGAATCAAGCTATACATTCAAGAAATAATTTTTTTAGTTTTTCCTTTTTGAATTAAAGTTTCTATTTCATTAGATTTCGGCAATAACATTGTTTGACCTAATTTTTCTCTTAAATAAAACCCTTAATTGGAAGTAACAAAAAAGTGTGTTGTTTGATACTTTATATTTATTCTTTAGTTGATCAAATGACATTAATATACCTCCTTCAAAACAATCTCCTATATATCTAATCCCTTTTTGAAACCAATTATATAAAAGTTGATTATCCATTGTAAAAGGAATAAGTCTATTTTGAATTAAAGATCTCTTTGCTAATAAAGATTTCTTTGTCTCATCATCAACATTTATCTTATTCCATAAGTCAATCAAATGTTTTAATATAGGAGATTCTTTCTTTTCCCGTATCCATTTAGATTCCCATTTATATATAAAATCTTCTGGTGTATTTTCTCCTATTTTATCTAGTTCTATTCTAATCCATGCCGGTCTACCTTTCTCAAAAAAAGATGCAATACGCCCTAGTTCATTCTTATCTAATCTCCAAAATACTTGACAGATATGATATCCTATTGGACAGTGTAGACGGTGATTTCCCCATAACCAATGCCCGACCGCTCGGGATTTCAGCTTCACTGCAGACTGAGAAAATTCCGATCACATCTGTCGAATTACCAACCTGGACTGTAGCCCGTATACTGCCAGTTCCATATCATCAGAGTCACCAGCCCAATATTATCACCCATACAAAGACGCCTTGGTGCCGGCAATTTGCCGTGGAGTTCCTGCCATTTCCGATTCACAAACTAAAGTGGAATTGGAAGCTAATGACCCTCTGCCGGAGCTGGTGCTCAGGCCGTTTCCCCGGTCTGAAAAGAGGATACAATTCAGCCTGACCCCAGCAGCTAAACCGAGCACATTTGATCACAATCTTCCTGCTGTGTGGGATCTTGCCCAGCACAGCTGGCTGCCATGTTTCCTGCAGTGTAGCAGGAACAAAATGTAAAATTATAAAGTAGAAAATGCTGGGAGCTCAGTACATCAGACTACATCTCTGAAAGGACAAATGGTGGAAGACCCAGTTCCAGAACCGAGACCGTCCAAGGTGCTGCCGATCTGCTGAGCGTCTCCAGTATTTTCACCTCCTTACTTTAAATTTCCTGCAACTGTAGTATTGTCGCCATCTTCATTTTAACGCACAGATAGTAACTGATTGCCACCCTAGACTGTAAATGCCACCCCACCCCAAACAATTTGTTAATTCAGAGTTCATTCTGACCCTGGTGTAATACATGCCACACAGTCAATGCTCACAGCATCCTTTCCTCCCACTATCACTCTGTTACATTTGCTCCCGAGGCCACTGTCTCTACGCTGAGAGGCGGTGACCACAGAGCGATAAAAACTGCAACACTTGCTGCAGCTCTGACGGGCCGTTACCCTGGAAACAGAGGAAGTGGCTCACTGAAAATAACCGAGACAGGAAATAACAAACTGAACATCAGATGCTATGAGTTCCATTATGACAAAGATTAACACTGCAGCCATTTTGTAACGGTGAATCAAAATTTGAAATGGCTGCTTTTACCCTGCCACGTGTTGTGTCCAACTAAACCTCTGGTATTCCTAGCGAACAATAACTAACTAATTAACTAACTAGCTAACTAACTAACTAAACAAATAAATAAATAAATAAGCAAGCAAACAAACAAATCAATAAATAGAAAGGTGCAAATACAAAACTTCACAATGAAGACAAAGTTTAGAAGAGAGATTGCTGAAATATATCATTGCGGCATTGGGATACAGGCTGGGCAAACATGAACAAGACTTAACTCTCGCATTAATAGGACCAGACATCGGGAAACACTGTCAGCATTTCGGCAAGTCGTAGCAATGGAAAGAAGAAGGAATTTAACTTCCTAGTCCCCCGAGAGGACGTGAGAGATCTGGATCTCACTGTCCTGTCTGAACGGGGAAAGATGAAACTACTCATACACGTGGAGGAGTCTCCCGAGGGTGCGATTACTCTGTTTAACCCTCGAGTCTGCACGAACACAACGGGCCGAACGGCCGCTTCCAGTGTGCTGGAAATATGTAAAACAATCATCGACCCCAGGCGTCGATCCAGGTGAAGTTTGGATCCAATACCGGGCCGGGTGATGGAGGTAAAGTTCCCCAGGTATATCTTAATGGATGGGTTCAGTCTCGGCATCACCACCTCATCCCGCTCCTGGGACCAGAACACCAGGGGCTGAGCGGCAGCTCATCTCAGGCGGTTCGGTGTGAAGGTCCCATAACCCGGACCGACCACGACAGGTTGTGTCCAGGAAGCGGGACGGGGCCGCCAGTTCGAGGAAGTTAACGGGACTCTCTGCACAACATCAGGTTTCCCTCCCCCGGGATCGGCTTCAGTACTCACCGATGGGAAATCGTCGGTCGCGTTCACCCCGAGTGACCCGCCACAATATTGACCGATGGGAACTTGATCAATTTGCCCCTCAGACAGCGATCAGTCCACCGGCTCCACGCCAACGATCCACTTCAACAGAGAACGGAAATAAAACCCCGCCCATCCGGAGACTGTGAGAGCGGGGGCGGGGCTTCGGAAGCGTAAACAGCGGATGCTGCTGATCTGCGTTTGAAATGGGAGCGAGAAACTTGTCGGGTGGAGGGTCTCCCGTCTGAACCGATGACTCTGCTCCTCGCCCGGACACTGCCCGACCTACCGCATTTTAACCATACCGATAACGCATTTTACACGTTATTTCATATTTACACCAGCTACATTTTTTATTTTGCCCTCGGTACCTTTGGCGTCCCCATCGCTCCACCTCTCCGATCTCGGAGTTACGGGTTCGATTCCCATCCCGATCCGATACACAAGTCAGACGCGAAAAGGTTTCATTCAAATCACTTCTATCTTTATAAGTAATAATATTATTCACATTCCTCCAGCCTCACTGGACAGGATCACTGAAACATCAAGTGAGAAACAGCAGGAGAAGGCCATTCAACCCCTCTAACCATCAACAAGATGGCGGCTGCTCTCCCATCTCAGCCACATGTTTCTGCCCGGTCCTCATTTCCTCGATCCCCTCGGTCCCCACACACCTGCCGGCCTCTGTTTTATGTGAAGACGATCAGTGAGACTTCGTCGTCCTCCAGGAATCAGTGTGGTAAATCTCTAAACCATATACTCTATAACCTTTTTGTTAATCCTTCATGGAATTAAATTCCATTTCTGCAGCCCCGTGTTGCCCCAACCACTCACCTACCACCCCTGTCACCACTTCCACCTTCCCACCTGCCCCTCACCTGGATACACCTCTCACTCCCCAGCTCTTGCCCCATCCCCACCCCTCACCTCTTTTCTCTGACTATTTCCCGTCCACTCTCAGTCCAGAGGGAGGGTCTCGGCCCGAAATGTTGACAGTCCATTTCCCTCCACAGATGCTGCCCGACCCACTGAGTTCCTCCGGCAGTTTGTTCTTTGGTCTGTGTAACCCGTGTTAGTATGCCGAGCGGGATTTTACACCATATTCCAGGTATAATCTTAACAAAACCCAAATAATTGTTACGGTATTTATCATACTTAAACAGTAGAAAGCTTGCAAAGGCTGGAAGTCCAAAGCAACACACAGAGAATGCTGGAGGAACTCAGCACAACAGGCAGTATCTATGGAGAAGAGTAAATAGTCCACATTTTGGACCACGAGCCTTTTTCATTACTGAGGGATGGGGGGTGGAGAAGTGATCTGAATATAAAGGTCGGGGAAGGGAAAATGGCGAACTGGAAGCTGATAGGTGACAGGTGAAGTCAAGTCATGAGCGGGTCAAGGGCAGGAGATGAAAGAATTGGAACATTGTCAATAGGACAAAGGGAAAGAGGAGACCCGGGGGAAGTAATAGGCTGGTGAGCAGAAATGAAAGTTCAGAGTGGGGAATAGAGAAGTGGGTGGGGGGGGATTTGTTTAGTGGAAGGAGAATTCAATATCCATTCAATCAAGTTGGAGGGTACCCGGATGGATTATAAGGTGTTGCTCCTCCACCCTCTGGGTGGTCTCATCTTGGCACACGAGGAGGCCATTGATCGAGACGTCGGAATGGGAATCAGAATTGAAATGTTTGGCCACTGCGAAGTCCCCCTTGTGGCAGATGATATAGAGATGCTCGACAAAACGGTCTCCCAATTGATGGCGGGTTTCACCAATGTAAAGGAGGCCGCATCGGGAGCACCGGACACAATAGATGACCTCAGTAGATTCGCAGTGAAGTGTTGCCTCACCTGGAAGGACTGTTTTGTGTCTGAATGGAGCTGAGGGAGGAGGGGTACGGGTAGGTGTAGCACTTAGGCCGTATGCAGGGATAAGTATCTGGAGGAAAATTAGTGAGGATGGGTGAATGAACAAGGGGATTGTGGAGGGAGTGATCCCTGTTGACCCCTGTTTGTGACATCCTGAACAGATTTGTATCAATGCAATCCCTACATTCATTAGTTATCTCTCTATTGCAACTTAAATATCATATATTTCCATACAGTAAATGCTCAAGGCATCCGGGCCTCCACTCCGGCTCCTGAGGCCACTGAGGGGCGGTGACCAGAGAGCGATAAAAATGTTCAACACTCTGTAGCTCTGCTGGGCTGTTACCCTGGTGATGGGGGAAGTGGCTCAGCAGAATTAACTGAAAATAGGAAATAAGGAACAACCTCACATACTTTGAGTTTCATTGTGACAAAGATGAAAGCTGAGCTCTCAGCCATTTTGTAATTGGGAAACTACAATTCTAATGGCTGTTTTAACCCTGTCTCGAGGTGCCTCCATTAAATCTGTTAGTAGTTTAATCTCTACAGAACTTACAGCAGTGCCGAAGCTGTTACAAACTCAAAACACATTGTTGGATTCGAAATGTCTGTTTCAAATGTGAAATATAGGATATTTACAAAGGGCATCACACAATGCATTGTGGTGATAACCATTAAGGGTCCTTATTTATTCAATTAAGTAGTTAAAATGCCATTATATTCTTGTGCCTGCAATTAACCTATAACTACGTTCAACACTAGGTATTCATACAGGTGATATTCAGATCCTGTTACTGGCCAGAAGTATGGAAGATAAAGTCCCTATATACAACTGAATACATTGAGAGTGTGATCTTAGATCCTAGACTCCTCTCCTGTTTAAAACATCTTGTCCTAACACTATATCCAGCACTCAGGATTTCATTGACATTTCTGTTCCCAGAGTCACCACCCCTCCATTGAGAACAGGCCCAGAGACACAAAATGCCCGTCATACATAAAACTTTTCATTCCATAATCACCCTTGTGAAATTTGTAAACAACAACTGTAATGAGCACATTTCCACGAATTGGTGGCAGGATAATTTATTGAGAGAAACTGTGCTTTCCTTACTGCCCTGTTAACGGTCACAAGATATCTCCCGATGTTCAGTGTGCCAATCTATGCATGGAGCCGAAAGAGATGGGAGAGATTTTCAACAAATTCTGTGTGCCTGTGTTTCCTTGGGAGACAGGAAGAGACAGTGGAAATGACGAAAGCCGGCCAGATCATGGATTGTGTACGGATTACACAACAGGTGCTTGCTGTCTTGAGGTACATTAGGATGGATAAATCCCCATGAATAGGGTAGAGGCTGCAGGAGCCCTGCCGGACACGGATGCTGCTGGTATTTAAGGAGTAGAGTTACAGGGGTCGGTTGAACAGGTTAGAAATTGATTCCCTGAAACACAGGAGAATGAGGGGAGATACTAGCAGGGGTTCCCAAATTTTTTGTTTGTCATGGATCCCTACCATTAACTGGAGGGTTTGTGGGCCCCAGGTTGGGAACCCCGGCTAGAGGTAAAGACAACTATGATGGTAGAAATAGGGTGAATGCTGGTAGGGTTTTGCCCCTCATGTTCAGTGTGGTCATGGGTTTCGGGCAAAAAGTGAAATATTAAACGGGAATCGGAGTAGGAACAATCTCACTCAGAGGGTGACATGAATGCGGATGCAGGTTTCAAATGCAAATAGGAGAAGTCTGTATGGGCGCATGGATGAGGGAGGTGTTCAGGGATATGGTCTGGGTGCATGTGGATGGGTTCAGGCAGAGGAAGGCACAGTCGAGATGGGCCGAAAGCCCTGTTTCTGTGCTGTGAAATGGCGAATTTAAATTGAATGTCCTACACAAGTCTATTTACCAGGAGACTAAATCATTCCAACTTAATGTTCGAGAATCCTGCAAGCTCAAGGAACACTCTACAGATAAAGAATATCAGTGGAGAGGAACAAAGTTAATGCTCCAACCCCCTATGTCGGAATGGTTTCAAACAATTTCTGATTTGATTTCAAATCAAATCAATTTGAATGTTTCTTTAATTTCCAGCTGCTCACAGACAGACGACAGTGAGTGGGGATTTCCAAACACGGAGAGAATACTGAACCCAGGGTAGATAAACAAGAATGCAAACACTGAACAGTTCGTTCCAGACACTCACTCGTTCTGTGTCTTGAGATTACCCCTCAGTCCTCTCTGGCCTCTCCGCTCCATTGTATCTGTACCCTTTGGGTTTGGACTCCCCAACCCCGAGAAACAATCCTTGATATATATTGACTGGACATCAAAGGCAATATAGACTACGTTAGAAAAAAAAGCTTTGACTGTACCAGTGATACCACCTCCCCGGCCCCCCGTGCTTCGAGGCACCCAACACAAACCAGCCACGAAAGCTACCCGCTCCTACGTTTGAATAGATTGCAATAGGTACACTTAATATCAAAGAAGTGTATAAAATATACATCCTGAAATTATCTTTCTTCGCAAACATCCATGAAAACAGAGGAGTGCCCTGAAGAATGAATGACAGTTAAATGTTAGAATCCCAAATCCCACCCCTCAAGCTTCCCCTCCCATGCATAAGCAGCAGCAAAGCAACAACCACTCCCCCCCCCCGAGCAACAAAAACATCGGCAACCCCCATGGAACAATCAAGCCCGCAGCAAAGCATTAATAAAGACACAGACTTGCAGAACCCCAAAGACTACTCGTTCACCTGATAATTCGAAATACCACAGTGTGTGTGTCTCTCTCTCACCTTCTCTCTCTCACCCTCGCTCTCACACTCTCTTCCCCTCTCTCCGCCTCTCTCTCTTTCTCTCTCTCCCTGTCTCTCTCTCGCACCCTGTCTCTCTCCCTCTCTCTCACCTCTGTCTCACTGACACTCTCTCTCTCTCCCTCCCTCTCTCGCTCTCCCTTCCCCTCTCTCCCTCCCACTCTCTTTCTCCCCCTCTCTCTCCCACCTCTCCCCCCTCCAAATAAGGGAAAAAAGGTGTCATAATTTCACAGGTGAGCAGCCACTCTCTGTAACAACAATGAACAGACTCTGCCGAGTTCCAACCCCTGTGAGGCTGCCAGGGCAGAAACATCCCAGGCCGAGTGCTCCGGCAGTGTGGGCACCAGCTCACTGATGACTTCACGGCCATCGTCAACACTTCACTTAAGCAGGCTTCACATCGGCCAGCATCGTCCCTGCACCAAAGAACTCTACAGCTTCAGAATGAAACGACTACCGCCGGGTGGAACTGACACCAATCATCACAAAGAGCGTGAAACGGCCGGTAATGACACAAATCAATAACTCCAATCCTGCCGCACTGGTTACTCACCAATATTCTTACTGACAGAACCGCTCTGTAACAAATTCCAACTCTACCATCTAAATACAGCCCTGTGCAACTGGGTGTTGGACTGTTGAAACAACCGGCTTCAGAAAGTCAGGATGTAGAACACTCCTCACTCCCAATCATCCTCAACACAGGCTGTGTGCTGAGCCCATTGCTGTACACTCTGTTCACACATGACCGCACGGCCAAACACCCGGGGAATCACATTGTCAAGTTCGCCAAAGACACGACAATTGTGGGGTCCATCACATATCAATGAGATGACATAGAGAGAGAAGGGCTCAAGGCCGGGTACACCTCAACCCACAAACTCACCCCACCACACCCTTATTACCCCGAGTTTAACATTTCCTGGCACTCACCATGTGTACAGATACTCCTGTGCCTAACATCACTTTATGGACATACTACCAATGTTTTAAGCTATGACATGTTTTTATATAATTCTGATATTTATCTCTGCGATTTTTGTTCCTGCATGTGATCCACAGCAACAATGATTTATGTTCCCCTTTACAACAGTTCACTGGATTGACATTAAACAATCCTGTGTATTGAACCCTGGGGAGAATACCACGACCACCCACATTATCTGTACACCCTCCTGATTTTATAAACTCCGATAATGTTACCCCCATTCTCCTGTGGAATAAAGATCCAGCTCGGCCAACCTCTCCCTATAACTCGGCCCTCTAATCCAGGCAGCATCTCAAACAAACTCTTCTGCGCCCTGATAATGGCTTTCCTACGATAGTATGAAAAGAAAAGACGTATTTAATTTTCGGTGTAGTCTTACCAACAATTTATATAACTACAATATAATGTCCATAATCGAGAACTCAATGCCTAACTGATGAAGGCCAGCATGATTAAATCCTTCTTTTCCACCCTCGATACTTGCCCATCCACTTTCAGTGAACTGTACTCCTGTACTCCCAGATCGCACTGTTCCACAGCACTCCATGACCTCCCATTCACTATACCAGTCCCACCCTGGTTCGACTGCCAAAAATCACCATCTCTCACTTGTCCAAGTCGAAACCATTTGCCATTTCTCAACCTATCTCTATAACTGACCCAAGGGCCCCTTGAAATTATTTGTAACCTGTTGCAATATGAAAAACAAACTTGCTAACGGTGCCAGGTATTCACGTCAAATCAATGGCATGAATAATGAAATACAGAGGTCCTAATACTGACACGCACATCCCACTCGTCACGGGCATCCATTCGCTAAATCCAATTTCAGTCATCTCCCTCTGCTTCCTGTCATTGAACCCGGTGTGAAACCACCTCGCAAGCTCCCCGTGAATCTCACGTGACCTAACCTTCCAGATGAGCTGCCACGCAGGATCTTGTTCGAGGCTTTACCAAAGTCCGCTTAGACAAAATCTCTGCCCTACGTCATCTATCTCCATCGTTACCTTTTCGGTCATCTCCAGAATATTTGTGAGGTATGATGTCCCAAAATATCTGAGAGGTATGATGTCCCAAAATATTTGAGAGGTATAATGTCCCACTGGGAATTGCGGTCGGTGATTTCCCCATAACCAATGTCTAACCAGCTTCACTGCAGATTGAGGAAATTCCAATCCGTGCTGTCGAATTACCAGCCCGGATTGAAGTCCATATACTGTGAGTTGCATGTTCTTAGAGACTCCATCCCTACATTATAACCCAGTCACAGATGCTTTGTTGCTGGCCATTTGACGTTGTGTTCCTGCCATTTTCGGTTCACAAACTAAGGTGAGAGGAGACCCTCAGGATCTTCTGCCTGCGTTGTTGTTCAGGCTGGTTTACCGAGCTGCAGATTGTGAGAGGATACGGATACACTTCGGCTTGTCTGCAGCTGCTAAACTATCTTTGATCACTGTCTTCTTGCACTGTGGGATCTTGCCCAGCACAGTTGGCTGCGATGTTTCCCTCAGGTTACCAGAAACACAATGTAAAATTATAAAACAGAAAATGCTGGGAACTCAGTGCATCAGGGTACATCCGTGAAGGAGAAATGGTGGGAGACCCAGTTTCAGAACTGGGACTCTCCGAGATACTGCCGATCTGCTGAATGTTTCCAGCATTCTCTCTTTTTACTTTAAATTTCCTGCAGTAGCAGTTTGTCTTATTTTTAATGCAAAGATATTAACTGATTGGAGGGTTGCGGATGTTGTTCCTTTATTCAATAAAGGCAGTAGAGATCGCCCAAGAAATTATACACCAACGAGCCTTGCTTCAGAGTTTGGTAAATTGATCGGGAAGATCCTGAGAGGCAGGATTAATGGACATTTGGATAGTAATAATATGATAAGGAATAGTCAGCTTGGGTTAGTCAAAGGCAGGTCGTGCCTTACGAGCCTGATTGAATTTTTTGAGGATGTGATGAAACGCATTGATGAAGGAAGAGTAGCAGATGTAATGTATATGCATTTCAGCAAGGCATTTGATAAGGTACACCATGCAAGGCTTATTAAGAAAGTAAGGAGGCACGAGGTCCGAGGGGTCATTGCTTTCTGGATCCAGAACTGGCTTGCCAATAGAAGGCAAAGTGTTGTAGACGGGTCATATTCTGCATGGAGGTCGGTGACCAGTGCTGTGCCTCAAGGATCTGTTCTGGCACCATTTCTCTTCGTAATGTTTATAAATGACCTGGATGAGGAAGTGAAGGGATGGGTTAGTAAATTTGATGATGACACAAAGGTCGGGGGTGTTGTGGATAGTGTGGAGGGCTGTCCATGGTTACAGTGGGATATTGATAGGATTCAAAACTGGGCTGAGAAGTGGCAGACGGAGTTCAACCCAGATAAGTGTGAAGTGGTTCGTTTGGTAGGTCAAATATGACGGCAGAATATAGAATTAATGGCGACTCATGGCAGTGTGGTGGATCAGAGGGATCTTGGGATCCGAGTCCATAGGACACTCAAAACTGCTGCGCAGGTTGACTCTGTGGTTCAGAAGGCATGTGGTGTGTTGAACTTCATCAATCGTGGGATTGAGTTCAAGACCCAAGAGGTAATGTTACAGCTATACAGCATCCAGATAAGACCCCACTTGGAGTACTGTGCTGAGTTCTGGTCACCTCACTACAGGAAGGATGTGGAAAACATAGAAAGGGTGCAAAAGAGATTTACAAGGATTTTTCTGGATTGGGAGCAACCCTTATGGGAATAGGTTGGGTGAACTTGTTATTTTCTTCTTGAAATGGAGGATGAGGGGTGACCTGATAGAGGTGTATTAGATGATGAGAGGCATTGATCCTGTGGATTGTCAGCGGCTTTTTCCCAGGGCACAGTTTTCAAATGCTTGTAAGCAGGTACAGAGGCGATGTCAGGGCTAAGTTTCTTTTACGCAGACAGTGGTGAGTGCGAGGAATGGGCTGCCGGCGGCGGTGGTGGAGGCGGATACAGTACGGTCTTTTAAGAGACTTTTGGATAGGTATGTGAAGCTTAGAAGAATAGAGGGCTGGTAACCCTAGGAAATCTCTAAAGTATGTTCATGTTTGGGACAGCACTGCTGGCCGAAGGGTCTGTGCATTGTGCTGTAGGTTCTCTATGTTTCTATGCTTCTGTGTTCTCAGTTCATTCCATACAGCCAATGCTCACAGCATCCTTTCCTCACACTATCATGCTGCTGTATTTACTCCCGAGGCCACTCTCCCTACCCTGAGAGGCAGTGAACACAGAGCGATAAAAAATGTGCAACTGTTCTTGCAGCTCTAGTGGGCTGTTACCCTGGAAACAGAGGAAGTGGCTCACCAAAAATAACCGAAAAGGGAAATAACAAACTCAACATCGTATGCTGAGAGTTTAATTATGATAAAGTTTAACACTGCAGCCATTTTGAAATGAAGAATCTAAAATTGTGAAGTCTGCTTTTGACGTGCAACTTTTAATTAATCGTCTAGTAGCTCTGGCTAACAAAAATGATCAATACTTAGCGATCAATAATATGTTAACCACTGCCGTGAATATACCCAGTGACAGCCTCAATAACTATCTGTTGCAACAAACTCCACAAATCGACAAATTAAGGGGAACATAAATCATTGTTGCTGTGGATCACATGCAGGAACAAAAATCACAAAGAGATAAATATCAGAATTATTAAAAAAAACATGTCATAGCTTAAAACATTGGTGATATGTCCATAAAGTGACGTTAGGCACAGGAGTATCTGTACATATGGTGAGTGCCAGGAAATGTTAAACTCGTGGTAATGAGGGTGTGGTGGGGTGAGTTTGTGGGTTGGGGTGTACCCGGCCTTGAGCCCTTCTCTCTATATGTCATCTCATTGATATGTGATGGACCCCACAATTGTCGTGTCTTTGGCGAACTTGACAATGTGATTCCCCGGGTGTTTGGCCGTGCGGTCATGTGTGAACAGAGTGTACAGCAATGGGCTCAGCACACAGCCTGTGTTCAGGATGATTGGGAGTGAGGAGCAATTCTACATCCTGACTTTCTGAAACCGGTTGTTTCAGTAGTCCAACACCCAGTTGCACAGGGGTTTATTTAGATGGTACTGCAAATCTGTGTTTTTATTGATGCATTGCATCACGTTTGAGTGTTCGGTGGGGGTTCCAGATGTTTTTTGTTTGCAGGTGCGGGGGGATGTTGCTTTGCTGCTGCTTACGCATGGGAGGGGGAGCTTGGGGTGGGATTTTTTGGGTTCTAACATTTAACTGTCATTCATTCTTTAGGGCACTCCTCTGTTTTCATGGATTTTTGCGAAGAAAAATAATTTCAGGATATATATCGTATACATTTCCCTGATACTAAATGTACCTATTACAATCGATTCAAACGTAGGATGGGGTAGCTTTCGTGGCTGGATTGTGCTGGGTGCCTCGAAGCATTGTTCAGAGTGCGTTACGTACCTAACGTAGTCTGCAATGCCGTTGATGCCCAGTCAAATATACGAAGGCTTGTTCCCCAGGGTTGGGGAGTCCGAAGCCAGAGGACACAGATACAATGGAGCAGAGAGACCAGAGAGACCTGCGATTTAATCTCAATACACAGAGCGAGTGAGTGTCTGGAACGAGCTGCGCAGTATTTGTATCGTTGGTTATCTACCCGGGGATCAGTATTCCCACCGTGTTTGGAAATTCCCGCTGCTGTCGCCTGTCTGTCAGCAGCTGGAAATTAAAGGAACGATCATATTGTTAGAGACCTGAAATCAGGTCAGAAAATGTTTGAAGCCATTCCGACACAGGGGGTTGGAGCTGAAGCATTAACTTTGTTCCTCTCCATAGATATTCTTTATCTGCAGAGTGGTTCTTGTAGTTGCAGCGTTTTAGAACTTACGTTGAAATGATTTATTCTCCTAGGAAATAGACTTATGTAGGACGTTCAATTTAAATTCGCTCTCTTACAGCACAGAAAAAGGGCTTTCAGTCCATCTAGTCTGTGCCTTCCTCTGCCTGGACCCATCCACTTGCACCCAGACCATATCCCTCAATACCTCCCTCATCCATGTAACCATACAAACTTCTCCTATATACCACATTTGATACCGGCATCCGCATTCGTGTCACCCTCTGAGTGAGATAGTTCCTAGTCCGATTCCCCTTAAATATTCCACTTTTTGCCCTAACCCCATGAGCACACCGAACATTTGGGGCGAAACCTATTCACGCTATTTCTACCATTATAGTTTTGTTTACCTCTAGCAGAGGTTCCCAACCTGAGGTCCACAGTCCCGCCAGTCTGGTAGAGGTCCACGGTCTTAAAAAGTTTGGGAACTCCTGCTAGCTTCTCTCCTCATTCTCCTGTGCTTCGCGGAATCAGCTTCTCACCTTTTCAACCTACCCCTGTAACTCTACTCCTTAAATACCAGCATCATCCGTGTCCGACAGGGCTCCAGCAGTCTCTACCCTGTTCCGGGGGTTTATCCATCCAAATTCACCTCAAGACAGCAAGCACCTGTTGTGTAATCCGTACACAATCCATGACCTAGCCGGCTTTCGTCATTTCCACAGTCCCTTCCTGTCTCCCAAGGAAACACAGGCACACAGAATTTGTTGAAAATCTCTCCCATCTCTTTCGGCTCCATGCACAGATTGGCACACTGAACATCGGGAGATATGTTGTGACCGTTCACAGGGCAGTAAGGAAAGCACAGTTTCTCACAATAAATTATCCTGTCACCAACTTGTCTATTATTCTGGAAATGTGCTCATGACAGTTATTGTTTACAAATTTCACAAGAATTATTCTGGAATGAAATGTTTTATGTATAAAGGGCATTTGGTGTCTCTGGGCCTATTCTCAATGGAGGGGTGGGGACTTGGAACAGAAATGTCAATGAAATCCTGAGGACTGGATAGAGTGATAGGACAAGATGTTTCCAGCAGTAGGAGATCCTAGGATCTGAGATCACAATCTCAATCTATTTAATTATATCTGGGGATCTTCTCTTCCATCCTTCGGTCCAGGAACAGGATCTGAATATCACCTGTATCAGTGCAGGGGTTTGATCGTAGTTATAGTTTATTCGCAGACACAAGAATATAATGGAATTTTTAACCACTTAATTGAACAATGAAGGACACTTAATGGTTATCGCCACAATGTATTGTGTGATATCCTTTGTAAATATCCTACAGTTGACATTTGAAACGGACAGGCCGCATTCAACAATGTGTTTTGATTTTGGAACAGCTTCTGCACTGCTGGAAGTTCTGTAGAGATGAAACTACTAACAGATTTACTGGAGGCACCTCTAGACAGGGTTAAAACAACCATTAGAATTTCAGCTTCCACATTACAAAATGGCTGAGAGCTCAGTATTCATCTTTGTCACAATGAAACTCAAAGTGTGTGAGGTTGTTCCTTATTTCCTATTTTCATTTAGTTCTGCTGAGCCATTTCTCCATCACCAGGTTAACAGCCCAGCAGAGCTATGGAGTGTTGAACATTTTTATCGCTCTCTGATCACCGCCCCTCAGTGGCCTCAGGAGCTGGTGTGGATGCCCGGATGCCATGAGTTTACACTGTATGGAATATATGACGTTCATGTTGCAATAAAGAGATAACTAATGAATGTAGGGATTGCATTAACTCCCCCGTCACGTGATCCACTTCTCGCTCCCATTTCAAACGCAGATCTGCAGCAGCTGCGGCTTTTCGAGGGCCCGCCCCCGCTCACGCGGTCCCCGGATGGGCGGGAGCTTTCTTTCCTTTCTGTGTCGAAACAGATCGTTGGCGGGGAGCCGGGGGTCGGATCACTGTCTGCGGGGGAAATTGATCAAATTCCCATCGGTGAGTAATGAGACCGGTCCTGAGAGGGAACCGGACCGACAATTTCTGGGGGGAGACCTGATGTTGTTCAGTGAGTCCCGTTAACGTCCCCGAACGGGCGGCCGCGTCCCGCTTCCTGGACACAGCCTGCTGAGGTTGGTCCGGGTTGTGGGACCTTCGCACCGAACCACCTGAGAGATGAGCCGCCGCACAGCCTCTGTTGCTCGGGTCACAGGAGCGGGATGAGGTGGTGATGCCCGGACTAAATCCATCCGTTCAGTTGTACCTGGGGAACTTCACCTCCATCACGCGGCCCGGTATCGGATCCAAACTTCACCTGGATCGATGCCTGGGGTCGATAATGGTTTTACAGCACACTTAAAGCGGCCATTCGGCCTTTATGTGTTCTTGCAGACAGAGAGGGTTAAACAGAGTAATCGCACCCTCGGGACACTGCTCCACGTGTATTGGTAGTTTCATCTTTCTTCCGTTCAGTCAGGACTGTGAGATCCAGATCTCTCACTTCCTGCCGGGGAATTGGGAAATTTCTTTCCATCTTCCTTCCATTGCTACGACTTGCCGACATGCAGCCAATGTTTCCTATTATTTGACCGTATTAATGCAAGAATTAAGTCTTTTTCATTTATCTGAGTTTCTCGGAAATGTGTACACTCCCTCCGGAATTTCCAAAGGAGCCACCCAGGCTGTCTAATATTCCCACACGATTAAAATGGGGAATCTGTTTTTTTACATGAACCGAGGCCCAGTGAAAATCCTGTCTTTGCCATCACCCACATAGGTCAAGCATTACAACAGTACATCGAGGTGATAAAAGTTAAAACAATAACAGAGTGTAACAATTCATTATGGTCACAGAGAAAATAGAGTCCAAGTAGATATATGCTGCAAAGTCACATCTAGTTAGACTGTGAGGTCAGCAGTCCATCTCATCACACTGGGGAACATTCATTTCGCTTCTAACAGCAGAACGGAAACTGTCCTTGAGCCTGGCGTTACGTTTCTGTTTTATTTTATTTTCGACCCAATCGGAGACTGAGAAGTGAAGGGGATTTTCCATTATGTTGGCTGTTTTACTGAGGCAGCAGGGCATATAGACAGAGTCGATGGAGGGGAGGCTGGTTTCTATGATGTGCCCACTGTTCTCTGTTATTTCATTCATTTAAACGAAGTGCAATAGCCGTATGAAGATGTGAAGTATCGGGATGGGATACTTTCTGTGGAGCATTGATAAAGCTTGTAGAGTGGAAAAGGACATATATCACAATTTTTATTGTTTCTTCTGGCTTTGTTATATTGGAATCTGTTATCTATCAGTGTACTATTATTACTGCATCTGTGTATTGCTTGAGGACCATCAGACATTGTCCTTGATTCCATCTCACTCCCGGTTTTATCTGTTTATTCCCTGCCCATCTTGTTCAGCATCTGTCCAGCTTGCGTCCCACCACCTTAATGATATATATCAGCAATCTCGCTACTAAACATTGTCTTAATTGTGAAGTTTTGTCTTGCACCTATTCCAGGTTTGTTTTTTATTAGCTAGAACTACCAGAGATTAAATTGAATACAACAGGCGGCAGGGTAAAAACTGCCTTTACGATTTTTGTTTCACGATTACAAAATGGCTGCAGTGTTAATCTTTGTCATGATGAAACACACAACATTTGATGTTGAGTATGTTATTACCTTTTTTGGTTAAATTTAGTGAGCTACTTCCTCCGTTTCCAGGGTAACAAACCACCAGAGCTGCAAGGATTGTTACAGATCTTTATCGCTCCGTGATCACTGCCTCTCAGTGACGCTCCCCCTCAAATTCCCCTTAAATATTTGAATTTTCGGCCCAAATCCATGCCCCCACCCATCCCGATTTATACCATTATAGGTCTTGTATTCTCTAGGAGGGGTTCCCAACTTGGGGTCCACAGGCCCCACAGTTCAGCATAGCAGAAAGTGGTTCAGAACCCCTGCGAGCATCTCTCCTGATTCTCCTGTGCTCCAGGTGAGCAATTTCTAATCTGTTCAACCTGCCCGTGTAACTCAGTTCCTTAAATGACAGCTACATCCGTGTCTGTCAGCCTTCCTGCACCGGCCTGCCACAGGGTCCGAGGGAGACCTTGTCAGGCCCTGGGGATTTATCCATCCTAATTCTCCTCAAGGCAGTAAACTCCTGTTGTGTAATCCGTACACAATCCGTGCCCTGACTGGCTTTCGTCATTTCTATAGTCTCTATCTGTCTCCCAAGTAAACACAGGCACTGAGATGTCATTGAAGTTCTCTCCCATCTCTTACGGCTTCATGCGTAGATGAGCACGCTGAACGCCAGATGTTATTTTGTAACTGTTAGCGGGGCGGGGAGGAAATAACAGGTTTTCCCAATAATTTATCCTGTTACCACATTGTCTGCTATTCGTGAGAATGTGTTCACTACAGTTGTTGTTTACAAAGTTCACAAGGGTGATTCTGGATTGAAATTTTTTATGTATGAGGAATACACAAGGAAATCTGCAGATGCTGGAAATTCAAGCAACACACACAAAATGCTGGTGGAACGCAGCAGGACAGACAGCATCTATAGGGAGAAGAGCTGGCTGCGTTTCGGGCCGAGACCCTTCGTCAGGACTAACTGAAAGGAAAGATAGTAAGAGATTTGAAAGTAGGAGGGGGAGAGGAAAAGCGAAATGATAGGAGAAGACCGGAGGGGGTGGGGTGAAGCTGAGAGCCAGAAAGGTGATTGGCAAAAGGGATACAGAGCTAGAGAAGGGAAAGGATCATGGGACGGGAGGCCTAGGGAGAAAGGAAGCGGTACAGGAGCACCAGGAGGAGGTGAAGAACAGGCAGAGTGATGGGCAGAGACAGAAAGAAAAAAAAGGGAGGGGTGAAAATCTGTATATCAGGGATGGAGTAAGAAGGGGAGGAGGGGAATTAACGGAAGTTGGATATGTCTCTGCTCCTATTATCGATGGAGGGATGGTGACTATGGGAACAGGAACCTCAGTGAAATCCTATGTTCTGGACAGAGTCGATGGCGACAAGATGTTTTCAGCAGTAGGGGAGTCTGGAACCTGAGGTCACAATCTCAATCCATTCAATTATATCTGAGGAAATTCCCTTTCATCATTCTGTCCAATAGCAGTATCTGAAGTCCACCTGTATCAATGCCTGGGGTTGATCGCAGTTAGAAGATATTTGCAGACACAGGAATACGAGGAAAATTTTAACCACTTAACAAAGAAGGGAACTTCACGGTTATCACAACAATGCATTGTGTGATGCCCTTTGTAAATATCCCACAGTTGACATTTGGAACAGATAGGCCACATCCAACAACGTGTTTGATTTTGGATCAGCTTCTGCACTGCTGGAAGTTCTGTAGAGATGGAACTACCAACAGATTTACTGGATGCACCTCGAGACAGGGTTAAAACAGCCACTGGAATTTTAGCTTCCCCAGTACAAAATGGCTGAGTATTCATCTTTTTCACAATGAAGTTCAGAGCATGTGAGGTTGAGTTCCTTATTTCCTTTTCCAGTTAGTTCTGCTTCCTACATCACCAGGGTAACAGACCACCAGAGCTCCAAGCAGTGCTGAATATTTAGGGTTTGTTGAGATTGTACCTGGAATATGGTGTAAAATCCCGCTCATCATACTAACACGGGTTAGACACACCAAAGAACAAACTGCCGGAGGAACTCAGTGGGTTGGGCAGCATCTGTGGAGGGAAATGGACCGTCAACATTCTGGTCTGAGACCCTCCCTCTGGACTGAGAGCAGACGGGAAAAAGTCAGAGAAAACAAGTGAGGGTTGGGGACGGGGCAAGAACTAGGGAGTGGGAGGTGGATTCAGGTAATGGCGGAGGTGGGAAGTTGCAAATAGTAACGGGGTGGAACATGAGTGGTTTGGGCAACACAGGGCAGCAGAAGATGGAATTTAATTCTATAGAGGATGAACAAAGTGGTTAGAGAGTGTTTATTTCAGAGATTCATCAGCCTGTTTCCTGGAGGGAAACAGAGATCAGCAGAGCGAATGAATTGATGAGAAACATGTGGCTGAGATAGGAGAGCAGCCGTCATCATAAACCGAAAATACTCTGCAGATGCTGGGGTCAGAGCAACACGTACAACACGCTGGAGGAACTCAGCAAGTCGGGTAGCATCCGTGGAAATGAACAGTCAACGATTCGGGCCGAGACCATTTGTCAGGACTGAAGAAGGAGGGGCAGGGGCCCTATCAAGAAGGTGGGGAATGGTGGGAAGGAGAAGGCTGGCAGGTGCCAGGTGTAACAAATCATTCTAGTTACAGAGAAAGTGCAGTGCAGGTAGATATGTGGTGCAAGGTCACATCGATTTAGACTGTGAGGTCAGGAGTCCACTCATCACGCTGTTCGCTTCTAACAGCAGAATGGACACCGTCCTTGAGCCTGGTGGTATGACTCTGTTTTATTTTATCTTCGACCCGATGGGAGTATCAGAAGTGAAACAGTTCTGAGGATCTTTCATTATGTTGGCTACTTTACTGAGGCAGTGGGAAGTGTAGACAAAGTCCATGGAGGGGAGGTTGGATTCTATGATGTACTCAGCTGTGTCCACAGTTCTCCACTATTTCATTCAGTTAAATGAAGAGCAGTAGCTGTATGAAGATGTGAAGTTTCGGGATGGGATACTTTCTGCGGTGCATTGATAAAGTGTGTAGAGTAGAAAAGGGCACATACCAACGTTCTTATTGTTTGTTCTGGTTTTGTTATATTGGAATCTGTTATGTACTAGTGCGTATTATTATTTCAGGACCATCAGAGATCGTCCTTCATCCCCTTCTCCCAACTGGCTCCATCTGCTCATCACCTGCCCATCTTGTTCAAACTCTGTCCAGCCTCTGTTCCACCAAGTCAGTGATATATATCAACCATCTTGTTCAATCTCTGTCCAGTCTGTATCCCACCAGCTCAATGATATATATCAACCATCTTGTTCAACCTCTGTCCAGTCTGTATCCCACCACCTCAATGATATATATCAACCATCTTGTTCAATCTCTGTCCAGTCTGTATCCCACCACCTCAATGATATATATCAACCATCTTGTTCAACCTCTGTCCAGTCTGTATCCCATCACCTCAATGATATATATCAACCATCTTGTTCAATCTCTGTCCAGTCTGTATCCCACCACCTCAGTGATATATATCAACCATCTTGTTCAACCTCTGTCCAGCCTGTATCCCACCACCTGAATGATATATATCAACCATCTTGTTCAACCTCTGTCCAGCCTGTATCCCACCACCTCACTGATATATTTCAACCTCTGTCCAGTCTGTATCCCATCACCTCAACGATATATATCAACCATCTTGTTCAGCCTCTGTCCAGCCTGTACCCCATTGCTGCAATGATATATTTCAACAATCTCTCTTTCAAACCTTTCCTTCATTGTGAAGTTTTCTTTTGCATCTTTTCCAAAATTGGTTTTTCGCTAGCTAGAAATACCAGAGGTGTAATTGAACACAACACGTGGCCGGGTAAAAGCAGCCATTTCAAATTTAGTTTAACCGTTACGAAATGGCTACAGTGTTAATCTTCATCATAATGGGACTCATAGCATCTGATGTTGAGTTTTTTTATTTCCTTTCTCGGTTATTTTCGGTGAGCCACTTCCTCTGTTTCCAGGGTAACGGCCCGTCAGAGCTGCAGCAAGTGTTGCAGTTTTTATCGCTATGTGGTCACCACCTCTCAGCGTAGAGACAGTGGCCTCGGGAGCAAATGTAACAGAATGATAGTGGGAGGAAAGGATGCTGTGAGCATTGACTGTATGGAATGTATTACACCAGGGTCAGAATGAACTGAGAACTAGCAAACTTGTTGGGGTGGGATGGTATTTACAGTCTAGGGTAGCAATCAGTTACTATCTGTGTATTAAAATGAAGAGGGAGAAATACTACAGTTGCAGGAAATTTAAAGTGAAGAGCAGAAAATACTGGAAACGCTTAGCAGCTCGGCAGCATCTTGGACAGTCTCAGTTCTGGAACTGGGTCTTCCACCATTTCTCTTTTCGCAGATGTAGTCTGATGAACTGAGTTCCCAGCATTTTCTACTTTATAATTTTACATTTTGTTCCTGCTACATTGCAGGAAACATGGCAGCCAGCTGTGCTGGGCAAGATCCCACATAGCAGGAAGATTGTGATCAAATGTGCTCAGTTTAGCTGCTGGGGTCAGGCTGAAGTGTATCCGCATCCTCTATACAGACCGGGGAACCAGCCTGAGCACCGGCCCCGGCAGAGGGTCATTAGGTTCCAATTCCACCTTAGTTTGTGAATCAGAAATGGCAGGAACTCCACGGCAAATTGCCGGCACCAAGGCGTCTTTGTATGGGTGATAATATCGGGCTGGTGACTCTGAGGATATGGAACTGGCAGTATACGGGCTTCAGTCCAGGTTGGTAATTCGACAGCTGGGATCGGAATTTTCTCAGTCTGCAGTGAAGCTGAAATCCCGGGATGTTGGACATTGGTTATCGGAAGATCACCGTCTAAACTGCCCACTGGGACATCATATCAGTCGTATTTTGGAGTTTATTTAAGAGTTAACTAGGGAGTTGGGTGAAGTTGGGCAGTGATGTTGTTCATCTGAACTTTGGTAAAGTCTGTAACAAGATCCCACATGTCAGCTGATCGGGAAGGTTCGGTCACGTGGGAGTCACGGGGAGCTGGCGAGGTGGATTCACACCGGGGTCGAGAACAAGAAACAGGGAGATGATTAAAGATGGTTTTAGCGAATGGAGCCCTGTGATGAGTGGGATGTGTGTGTCAGTATCGAGACCTCTGTAATTCACTGTTCATGCCATTGATTTGTATATGAATGTACATGGCACGGTGAGCAAGTTTGAATTGAATTAAGTTGAATTGATTTCTTAAATCCTTCACATACATATGGAGTAAAAATCTTTACGTTACGTCTCGGTCAAAATGTGCAAGGAAAGTAATTCATAATAAATTATAATATATTGAACAGTCCATATAATATAGAGTACACTCAATTGAGCGTGAGTTAACTAGTCTCATGGCCTGGTGGAAGAAGCTGTTCCGGAGCCTGTTGGTCCTGGCTTTTATGCTGCGGTACCGTTTCCCGGATGGTACCAGCTGGAATGGATTGTGGTTGGGGAGACTCTGGTCCCCAATGATCCTTCGGGCCCTTTCTACACACTTGTCCTTGTAAATGTCCTGAATCATGGGAAGTTCACAACTACAGATACGCCGGGCTGTCCGCACCATTCTCTGCAGAGTCCTGCAATTGAAGGAAGTGAAGTTCCCATACCAGATAGTGATGCAGCCTGTCAGGATGCTCTCAGTTGTGCCCCTGTAGAAAGTTCTTAGGATTTGGGGGCCGATACCGAACTTTCTCAACCGTCTGAGGTGAAAGACGTGTTTTTGTGCCTTTTTCACCTCACAGCTGGTGTGTACAGACCACGTGAGATCCTCGGTGATGTGAATGCCGAGCAACTTAAAACTGTTCACCCTCTCAACCCCAGATCCATTGGTGTCAATAGGGGTTAGCCCGTCTCCATTCCTCCTGTAATCCACAACCAGCTCCTTTGTTTTTGCGACATTGAGAGGAAGGTTGTTACTTTGCCACCACTGTCTCAGAGAGATGACCTCTTCCCTGCAGGCCACCTCATTATTGCTTGAGAGGAGGCCAATCTATGTGGTGTCGTCGACAAACTTAATTAGCAGATTAGAGCTGTGGGTGGCGACACAGTCATGTGCATACAGGGAGACTAAATTCGGGAGAATTGCTTATAAGGCAACAGGTGACAATGAATATCAAAGACATCTTGGTCAGTTATGGAGATGGGACTGAGTAATGGCAAATGGTTTTCAACTTGGACAAGTGAGCGATGGTGCAGTTTGGACAGTCAAACTAGGTGGGACTGGTGTAGTGAATGGGAGGGCACAGAGTGTTGTGGAACAGAGCGACCTGGGAGTACAAGAGTACAGTCACTGAAAGTGGACGGGCAAGTATAGAGGGTGGAAAAGAAGGCTTTAATCATGCTGGCCTTCATCAGTTAGGGCATTGAGTTCTGGATTATGGGCATTATATTGTTGGTGTGGCTACACAGAGTATTCTGTACAGTTGTGTTGACCCTGCTGTAGGAAAGATACTATCAAGTTGGATAGGGTGCAGACGAGATTGCTGAAGATGTTGCCTGGATTAGAGTGCCGAGTCATAGGAAGAGGTTAGCCGATCTGGATCTTTATTCCAGAGGAGAATGAGGGTGACATTGTTGGAGTTTATGAAATCAAGAGGGAGCATAGGTAATGTGGTTGGTCGTGTTATTATCGCCAGGGTTCAAGATTGTTTACAAGTGTAAAGGAGAACAAAATAGTTGTTATTCTGGATCCAAAGCAAGTCCTTGTAAATCTCCTCTGTGCTTCCTCTATAGCAGCCATATCGTTTCCTGTAGTGAGGAAACCAGAACTGAACACAGTACCCCCAAGCAGGTTCTAATCAAGGTCTTGTATAGCTGTAACATTAACTCATGCTCTTGAATTCAATCCCATGGCTGATAAATGTCAACACACCATATGCTTTCTTATCAACACTGTCTACATGTGCAGCAGCTTTGAGTGTTCTATCGACGCTAACCCCAAGATCTCACTGATCCTCCAGATTGACAAGAGTATTACCATTAATATTATATTATCTTGAAATTTGACCGAAATGAACCGCTTCACACTTATCGGTATTGAACTCCATCTGCCGCTTCTCTGCCCAGTTCCGCACCCTATCGATGTTGCACTGTAACATCTGACAACCCTGCAGACGATCCACAACACTCCCAACTTTTGTGTCTTCAGCAAACTTACTAACCCATCCTTCACCTTCCTCATCCGGGACAGTTGTAAAAATCACAAAGGGAAGGGGTCCCAGAACAGACCCAACGGAACACTATCGGTCATCATCATCCATGCAGAATACGAAACATCTACAACCGCCCTTTGCCTTCTGTGGGCATGCCAATTCTGGATCCACAAAGCAAGGTCTCCTTGGATCCCATCCCTCATTATTTTCTGAATGAGCTTTCCATGGGGAACCTTAGCTAACCTCTTACTGAAATCCATATACAGTACTTCCACTGCTCTACCTTTATCAACGTGTTTTGTTACATCCTCAAAAGAATTCAATCAGGTTCATAAGGCGTGACCTGCCCTCGGCAAAGCCGTGCTGACTATCCCTAATCAGATTACGTCTCTCCAAATGCTTACTGGTCTATAATTTCCTCAGTTATCTACTCTCTTTCTTAAACAAGGGAACAACATTTGCAAACTTCCAATCCTCTGGTACATCTCCCCACCTCATTGATGATGTGAAGATCATCGTCAGGGGATTAGCAATCTCCTCCCTCGATTCATAAAGGAGCATGGGGTATATCTCGTTCAGTCCCGGCGACTTATCTAACTTAAAACCTCTCAAAAGATCCAGCGCATGCTCTTTCTTAAAGTCCATACACTCATATGTTTCAGTCTGCGGTAAGTCATCCCCACAATTGCCAAGGTTCTTTTCACTGGTGAAAACTGAAGCAAAATACTCAGTATCTCAGAATATTCAAATGATCGGCAGGTTGAGTAACATCTGTTGAGAATGTAGCGGTGAAATGTAACCAAGCTAATTTGCCACTGCTGGAGACACTCCCCCCACCCCCACCCCCAGGTTTGTTCTACTTACATGACGTGCCCTGAAATCCAATAATGATTGTTACAAATGTCAGTGATAAGTATTCGATCCTTTATTAGCAATCAGTAAACATACAATCTTAAAGCAATGAAACTGATCTGTACCCAAGTTTAAGTTCAACGTATTTGAGTGGATAACAAAATATATGACATCCGTCAGTCCCCAGCTGGGTAGTGTAGTAGGCCTCCGTTAGTATCGATAGACCATTGATTTGCACCTTGGAAAGTTTCCAGGGCGCAAGCCTGGGCAAGTTTTTTTTTTAATGGAACACCTGCAGTTGCCCAAGCTGCAAGTCTCCCCTCTCCACGCCACCAATCTTGTCCAAAGGAAGGGCATTAGGGCTGTGCACTGCATGGAACAAAGCACAAATATATAACTGACTCCCTTTGCGCGTACCACACTCCCACTGATGCAACTAGTTACCATAAAAACATCATAAATACACAACGCAGAATACAATCCTGATAGAGAACAGATACATGGCTCCTACACACAGGCTCAGCTCTGATACAGGATCTTCCACCTGAAATATTAACATACTCTCTGTCTTGTTGAATAACTCCAGCATGTTATTTTGTTTATTTTAATGATTTTCCCAACTTGTTCTGGATGTATGGCATGTTGACATTGTGTTTGACATTGTGTCATATAACTAACTATCTGATAATAGCCAGGTGATATACAGAAAGAAATCTTAACTGAGTTTTGGTGCTAATAATGGTCTTAAATTCCTGCTGGTAAAACTATAGTAGTTGAGGACAAGATGTCCCGATGCTACAGGTGACATTGCATTGTTCAGGATGTCAGACTGTCTCTCTATAGACTCAAATCCTATACTGCCATAGGTGTCAAGGCCAGGCAATGATAACCTGAAAGGAGACAGTGAGAATCATGTGTGGCTGAGAAATCTGTATAATCTAGTGACGAGAGGAATAGAAGTCTCATAGTCAGCAGAAATGTTTCACCCCACACTGCTGTAACACTTGTCCATTACTCACTACAGCGCCACCAGTGGTAGGAGGACCAAAGCAGTGGGCGCTGTCTACTCAATCTGCCTCGGCATTCTGTAGACGCAACACTCCTAGTACAGGACACAAGATTGGTTCCAAAAAGGGAATTGCCTGCAATACAGCGAGTAGATACCCTGCAGAATCCTGGCCCAGTGTACAATCCATGGAGAGATCGAAAATGGACATTGTGTGACTGTGGGTGGATGGGCACAGGTGGATCAGGCCATGTCAAGGCTTCAGTGGATCGGCCCAAGATGTTTGGAAGTGCTTGCCTCAGTTTAAAAACAAAACAGTATTCTCCTTTAATTAATGTCTGACCATCCTGTTGTTGTTTGGTTTTGTTTCAGAACAGTAAAAACTGATCACACGTGTCCCCAAAATGGGTCAAGGTTCGAGCAGTGGAGGAGCTCCAGTGACGACAACATTGAGAAAGGACACGGGTATGTTGGCGAATTATTTTAATTTATAAATACTCTGCGGATTCTGCGCCTGAGTTTAATGCAATATAGGCAATTCACAAAGTATTTGTGAGAACTGAGCAGAGAGATGAGAGAGAGAGTTAACATCTCTGGGGAAACACAGTCACACGTGGAAGGAGTACAGTTACCGTCCGCTCCTGCTCCTCTAACAGATTGTGATGCACATCAAAATAGCGAGTTACCCCAGAAGACAAGACATTCTGCAGATGCTGAAAGTTTTGGGCAACATAAAGACACACAAAATATTGGCAGAATTCAGCAGGTCAGGCAGCATCCATGGACAGGAATAAACAGTCGACGTTTTAGATCAGGACCATATGCAATAGAAAGTAATGAGGCAATATCTAGAATGACTGTCCCCTCACTTCCAGTTCGATGAAGGTCCTTGGCCCAAAATATTGATTGTTTATTCTCCTTCATAGATGCTGCCTGACATGCTGAGTACTTGCAGCATTTTGTGAGAAATCCCAGAGATTTGCTGAGGAAGGGGTTGACCAGGTAGGCAGACAGTATCCCAGAGCAAAGCGGTGGTGATCGGCAGTACCAGGAGAGTGATGGTGATGGGTTACTATATTCTCAGGAGTAAGCCGAGTCCTTTCCAAACAGAGAGGTATATTCCTGGGGACACGAAAGAGCAGCCTTCAACAGATGGATCTATAACTCCTCCTACGTGCGCGGCGCCCCCCACCCTCCTGCCCAAATCCGTTCTCTCCACCCCCCCCCCCCAGCTCCCATATATATATTCCGCAGTGTGTTTTGTTGTGATCTTTGGGTTCCAGAGAAAAGGTTACTGCCCAGTATGGTGTTGTAATTTCTTTAATGCTCCCAATTTACCTTCACAGGTCCGAGCTCAGTGATCACCGAGCTCCTGGCAAGCTGGGACGATTTCCAGCTGCTGCAGTTGACGGACTTCTACCGGGACAGACTGGAGCAGGCGATGGAAGGAGGGGTGCATGGAGTGAGCCTGGCGTTAACGGCCGAGAATCAGTTCAGCGGAGAGGAACATCGGGTGAGTGGGAGGGAGAATGGGTTTGAATTTTGACACATCACAGGACTGATGGGTGTCGGAATTCTCACTCATCGGATAATAAAGCATAAAACAAATCAGAAATAAATATATATAATTCTTAAAACTGTGAATCTGAAGCAATGATTGAAAGAGGTGTAAATACTCCAGTGGCGGCTCAATGCTCAGAGCGAGGGGAGCAGGTAACATTTAAATATGGTAGGAATTTTCATTTTGAAAAGACCGTGCAGCGTGATGACAGGATGTCAGTGAGAACCGGGGCATTATCAGTGGGTGCCTCAGGAGCTCGAGTGTGTTCTGTTCTGGGTGGAGATCATTCTGTTACAATCTATAACTGCAAACAGTGTGGATCGGGGAATACTGCCATGTTGTAATGTGTAATCACTGAATAAACCTCCACTGGAAAAGGCAAAGGAAAGGCATCAGGTGTCAGCCGGTAATCCGCTGTCATGTTGGACACTGGCGGACTGAGGAGATGAATCACATCATCTTTTCTGCAACTTCCCTGTGACTGCTCACTCTGTTATAAAAGCCCTCCTGACTTCTTTCTTCATCTGTGATGGTTATTTTCTGATTTTGTTTTACACCGTCAAATCCGGTGAGGAATTATTTATGGATTTGGAGCCACGTCAATGAAGCGGTCACAGACCAGCCAGGATCTCATTGACTGGTGGACCAGGTTCACGGTGAATGTCCCTCCGTGTGCTCTGCACTCAGAATGTACAGTCCATGTCCAGACAGGATCAGCACCCGTCCGGGTGACTGCTCAGTGTGATCCCGTTACAGAGCACATCATTTACTTCTCATTCTCTGTGTGAATCTGTCAGTCCCCAATATGTTCACTGTTACTCTTCACAGAAAATCTCTGATCTCGCTGATATGGGAGAGCGGGCGGACAGTTCTAAACTCCTCCTGAGCCTGGTGATGAAGAAAGGCTCCCGCGCCCGGAGGGTGATGTGGGAAACCTTTGTGAAAATGCGGATTGGTGTCCCAAAGTTGGACAAAATACTGAAAGAAATACAGGAACATGGTGAGATAGTATCAGAGATTAATTTAATTTTGGAATACAAACATTACGTACTTATAATTTGTGGAATTGAAACTTGTGAAATTATTTAAACTCTGAACAGGTTGTGTTCCGGTCCATCAACCCATACCGGAGATTCCCAGTGAGCTGAAAGGTAAGTGAAGAAACCACTGCTTCCACCGAAGGTTGATATTATGTAGGGTCATGTCGTTGTTGAGCCACGGGAACTTGATCAAGTAAATGTTCCACCATGACACAGCGCACAGTGATACATGGAAAAAATGTTTGCTGGAGGGAGAGTTTTCACAGGACTGTATGAGGAACCACGCAGAGAGTTGGTGAGTTTGTTGAAAGGGATCACTCCTCTTTGTGTCCCGCAACTACACATCCCTCCACCCGGGTCAGAATGGAGAAGAGGGCAATCTGAGGAGCAAAACAATCGGAAGTGTCTTACTCCGAAAGGTGAAATAATTTCCCTACAATCACCCAACACCCTCTTACTGCAAACACTGCTAAAGTTATCCAGTTTAATTTCCCACTCAATAATTCTGGGAATTCCATTAGGAGACAGTGTTAGTGAGGGTGTGATGGGGGATAAAATCCTCAGCTCACTCCACAGAAGCTGAAATTTACGTGTGTCTGTGTTGTGTGATGGACACTGTGGAAGAGTGGGAGATGGGATTTAGGACAGAGAAATCAAGTTTTGTGAGCTTGCGGCAAAATGGTGTAAAGGACTGAAAATATCTATAAGTAATATTGCAATTAATTAAATTGTGACCGTCTGGATAAGAAACTCACTACATCCGTAAGCACACTGTGTCAGTGAAAATGGAGCCCAGGGCAGTGCATGGGCTCAAGAGACTGTAAGGTTCCATCATCGCAGGGTGAGTTGGATCACCCAACTGCACATTTAACAGAGGAGAGGGCGTAGGAATGACAGATATTCGTAAAAATTATTAATCTTACAGTACTCCATGCTTTAACAGATAACTCGAAACCCTTGAACAGAAATATAAGGAATCTTGGCTAACACCCTCAATCAGCCTGTCTCATTTCCAAGAATAAATTCCAAAAGATGTTAATTTTCAAGAGGTACCAAAGGAAGTTTTCAAACTGCTCACGTTTCTGTCACCTGTGTTACTGTTTTTCCAGTCCACATTCCGACAATGAAACCCTTCTTATTCCCTGCACTAAGGATTTGGCAATTCTCAACAATTTCCCTGCAAACTTATTCTTCACTGCTCTTCATGCTGTTTGCCGAGGAAACAGTCACGACAGTAAAATTCCCACATCTATTTCTGAATACAGAACAGACTCTCTCCCTGATTATTGAAGAAAATTGTTTCTTCCACTGTCACATACTCTAAAATAAACATTACAACAATCAATGTTTTCCTACGCTCCCCGTTTCAAACGAATACGTTGTCTGGAGAGCCCACGCATTCCCTGCCAGGTCCTGACACATTGTGAGACCCCTCATAACCCTGGCAAGTTCCTAACACACAGTGAGACCCTCCACACTCCTGATAGCTTCCTGACACACTGTAAGAGCCCACACACACCTGACAGGGTCCTGACACACTGTAAGAGCCCACACACCCCTGACAGGGTCCTGACACACTGAGACCCCACACACCCCTGGCAGGGTCTTTTCACATTGTGAGACCCCACACTCCCCTGACAGGGTCCTGACACACTGTGAGACCCCACACATCCCTGACAGGGTCCTGTCACACTGTGAGACACCACACACCCCTGACAGGGTCCTGTCACACTGTGAGACACCACACACCCCTGGCAGGGTCTTTTCACATTGTGAGACCCCACACACCCCTGAGAGGGTCCTGTCACACTGAGACCCCACACGCCCCTGACAGGGTCCTGACACACTGTGAGACTCCACACATCCCTGACAGGGTCCTGACACACTGTGAGACCTCACACACCCCTGACAGGGTCCAGACACACTGTGAGACACCACACATCCCTGACAGGGTCCTGACACACTGTGAGACCTCACACACCCCTGACAGGGTCCTGTCACACTGAGACCCCACACACCATAGAACATAGAACATAGAACCATAGAACACTACTGCACAGTACAGGCCCTTCAGCCCTCCATGTTGTGCTGACCCATATAATCCTTAAAAAAAGTTCTGAACGCACACTACCCCGTAACCCTCCATGTTTCTTTCATCCATGTGCCTGTACAAGAGGCTCTTAAATACCCCTAATGTTTTAGCCTCCACCACTGACACTGACACACTGTGGGACCCCACACACATCTGACTGACTCCTGACACACTGTGAGATCCCACACAACCCTGACATGGTCGTGACAAACAGTGAGACCCCACACACCAAACACCCCTGACAGGGTCCTGACACACTGTGAAAACCCACACACTCCTGAGAGGCATCTGACATACTGCGAGACCCCACACATACCTGACAGTGCCCAGACACACTCTGAGACCCCACACACCCGACAGGTTCTAACACACTGCGAGACCCCACATAACCCGTGCAGGGCCCTGACACTCTGCGAGACCCCACACACTCGCTGACAGTGTCCCAACACACTGTGAGACACCAGACACCCCTGACAGGGTTCTGTAACACAGTGGGACCCCAAACACCCCTGGCAGGGTCCTGACACATTGGGAGGCCCCACACACACCTGAGAGGTTCCCGACACACTGTGAGACCCGACACACCCCTGACAGGGTCCTGACACACTGTGAGACACCACACCCACCCCGGTATAGGTGCTGACACATTGCGATGCCCCACACACGCCTGACAGGGTCCTGATTCACTGGAATTTAGAAGCATGAGAGGGGATTTGATTGAAACATATATCATTATTAAGGGATTCGACACGCTAGAGGCAGGAAAAATGTTCTCAATGTTGGGGGAGCCCAGAACAAGAGGCCACAGCTAACAATAAGGGGTAGGCCATTTAGAACGGAGTTCAGGAACAACTTTTTCACCCAGATAGTTGTGGATCTATGGAATGCTCTGCTTCAGAAGGCAGTGGAGACCAATTCTCTGGATGCTTTCAAGAAAGAGTTCGGTAGAGCTCCTAAGGATAGCAGAGTCAAGGGATATGGGGAAAAGGCAAGAACGGGGTATAGATTGTGGATGATCAGCCATGATCACATTGGATGGCGATGCTGGCTCGAAGGGCCAAATGGCCTACTCCTGCACATACTGTCTATTATCTATTGACACACAGTGAGACCCCACACACCCCTGGCAGTGTCCCGACGAACTGTGAGACCCCACACACCCCTGACAGGGTCCTGACACACGGTGAGACCCCACACACCCCTGACAGGGTCCTGACACACTGTGAGGCCCACACACCCCTGACAGGGTCCTGACACACTGTGAGACCCAACACACACCTGACAGGGTCCTGACACACTGTAAGACCCCACACACCCCTGACAGGGTCCTGACACACTGTGAGACCCCACACACCCCTGACAGGGTCTGTCACACTGTGAGACCCCACACACCCCTGACAGGGTCCTGACACACTGTGAGACCCCACACACACCTGACGGGGTTCATGAAACACTGTGAGACCACACACACGCCTGGCACGGTCCTGAAAAACTATGAGATTTCACAAACACCTCAAAGGTTCCAGACACAGTGTCAGACGCTACACAGCCCTGATAGGGTCCTGACAATCTGTGAGATCCCAAACGACCGACGGGTTCCCGATGCACTGTGAGATCCCACACATCCTTACAGGTTCCTGACACACTACGAGACTCTACACACCCCTGACATCGTTCTGACACGCTGTGAGACACTAGACACCCCTGACAGGGTCCTGATACACTGTCAGACGCGACACTCCCATGACAGGTTCCGGATAAACAATGAGATCCCACACACACCTGATAGGGTCCTGATACACTGGAATTTAGAAGGATGGGAGGGGATCTGATTGAAATATATAAGATTTTTAAGGGATTGGACACGCTAGAGACAGGAAACATGTTCCCGAGTCCAGAACAAGAGGCCACAGCTAACAAAAAGGGGTAGGTCATTTAGAACGGAGTTCAGGGAAAAACTTTTTCACCCAGAGAGTTGTGGATCTATGGAATGCTTTGCTTCAGAAGGCAGTGGAGACCAATTCTCTGGATGCTTTAAAGAAGGAGTTAGATAGAACTCTTAAAGATTGCGGAGTCAAGGGATATGGGGAGAAGGCAGGAACGGGGTACTGATTGTGGATGATCAGCAATGATCACATTGAATGGCAGTGCTGGCTCAAAAGGCTGAATTGCCTACACCAGCACCTATTGTCTATTTTCAATTGACAAACCGTGAGACCCCATACACTCCTGGCAGGATCCTGACACACTGTGAGACACCACACACGCCTGACAGGGTCCTGAAACACTGAGACCCCACACACACCTGGTATGATCCTGAAACAGTGTGAGAACCCACACAACCCTGGCACGGTCCTGACAGGACTTGAGACCCCACACTCCTAACCGGATTCTGACAAGCTTTGAGACGCCTCACAATCCTAAACAGGTTCCTGACACACTACAAGACTCCACACATTCCTGACAGGGTCCTGACACACTGTGAGAGCTCACAGATGCCTAGCAGGGCGCTGACAATCTGTGAGACCCCGTACGCCCCTGACGGTGTCCTAATACACTGTGGGACCCCACAGAGGCCTGACAACGTCCTGACACACTGTGAGACCATACACACCCCAGACACGGTTCCAACACACTTTTAGACCCCACACACCTTTGCCTGTGTCCCGATACACCGTGAGACCCCACAAACCCGTGGCAGGGTCCTAACACACTGTGAGACCCCACACAACTTTGGCATGGTCCTGACACACTGTGAGACGCCACACAACCCAGGCAGGGTCTTGACACACTGTGAGACCCCACACGTCCCACACAACGTCCCGACACACTGTGAGACACCAGACACCCCTGACAGGGTCCTGAAACACTGTGAGACCTCACACACACCTGACAGTGTCCCGACACACTATGAGACACTGGACACACCTGACAGGTTCCTGATACACCATGAGATCCCACACCCACCTGATAGGGTCCTGATACATTGGAATTTAGAAGGATGCGAGGGGATCTGATTGAAACATATAAGATTTTTAAGGGATTGGACACGCAAGAGACAGGAAACATGTTCCCAAGTCCAGAACAAGAGGCCACAGCTAACAATAAGAGGTAGGTCATTTAGAACGGAGTTCAGGAAAAACTTTTTCACCCAGAGAGTTGTGGATCTATGGAATGTTCTGCTTCAGAAGGCAGTGGAGACCAATTCTCTGGAGTCTTTCAAGAAGGAGTTAGATAGAACTCTTAAAGATTGCGATGTCAAGGGATATGGAGATGACAAGAACGGGGTACTGTTTGTGGATGATCAGCCATGATCACATTGAATGGCGGTGCTGGCTCAAAAGGCTGAATTGCCTAAACCTGCACATATTGTCTATTATCAATTGACAAACCCTGAGACCGCATACACTCCCGGCAGGATCCTGACAAACTGTGAGACACCACACACCCCTGGCACGGTGCTGACAGGATGTGAGATCCCACACTCCTAACCGGATACTGACACACGCTGAGAACCTCACACTCCTAAACAGGTTCCTGACACACTACGAGACTCCACACATTCCTGACAGGGTCCTGACACACTGTGAGACCCCACACACGCCTGACAGGCTCCTGAAACACTGAGACCCCACACACACCTGGTATGATCCTGAAACAGTGTGAGACCCCACACACCACTGGCACGATCCTGACAGGATGTGAGACCCCACGCTCCTAACCGGATACTGACACACACTGAGAACCCTCACACTTCTGACAGGTTACTGACGCACTGCGAGACATGACACACCTGACAGGTTCCTGACACACTGCGCCATCCCCATACATCCCTGGCAGAGGCCGAACACAGTGCAAAGCCCCACAGGTTTTGAACACACTTTGAGATTCCACGCACCACACCCACCCACCCACATTGCATGTTCTGATCAGCAAAGCTGCTTCTTTGCATTTTGATTCAGTGATGGTGAGAGGGGATGGGGAGTTGTGATTCCCCGACCTGTTCCTTTGACAGAATGCCCACTGCCTTCATCTCTATCTCCATATGCCACATCAGCACTGAGGATTCTTCCTCAGGAGCAATGATATCTGTGACTGTAATGAGAGGGTTTGTCCAATACGGGACAGTCAGGGGTCAGTAAACCACCAGGGAAATACTCACCTTCACAGCACAATTAATGTGGAAATGTAATGATCTGGTGTTTATCTGGAACAGGCCTCTCTTCAGTCAACGGTCAGTTAATCGAATTTACTTTACTGTACGAACGTTCATTGGTGAATCCAATCAATGCAATAGCTCTGTGCTAACGCTTGTATGCTTAAATACTGAGTTCAGCGTTGAGGCATCTAACACTTTGTCCACTGTCTGTTCCCATGGAAGATGTTCAACAGAAACACAAGGAGACTCTGTGGGCACAAACTGAAACACTGAGAGTGAACACGATCCTGATGAGGGAGAAGGTGAAGGTTTTCCAGCTGGTTGAACGATACGCTGAGCTCACGGTCATTTCTACTGTTCGAGATCGGAGACTGGTGGAACATGAGCTGCTGGCAAGAGGCAGAGACCACGAGGAGTGGAGACAGAACCATCTCCGTGGAAAGCTGGAAAAAATCCGGACGGATCAGTTATTCCAGAGCTGCTTTTCCCGGAGTAAATCCAAATCTGGGAGTTCGGCAGCAGTGGCCGGAGTCCCGGGGATCGGAAAAACAACAATGGTACAAAAGATTGTTTATGACTGGGCCACGGGAAAAATATACCAACAGTTCCAGTTTGTCTTCAGTTTCAAACTCCGGGATTTAAACTCCATTAACCATAGAATAAACCTGAGGGAACTGATTCTGGATCAGTATCCTTACTTTGGGGATATCCTGAGGGAAGTCTGGAGGAACCCAGAGGGATTGTTGTTTATATTCGATGGTTTGGATGAATTCAATGACATAATTGACTTTGCTGACAGTCGGGGAGACGCAGAACCTCGCTCCACATGCACAGATCCTGAATTCAAGTGCAAGGTGTCTGACATTGTGTACAGTTTAATCCAGCACAAGCTGCTCCCAGGGTGTTCAGTGCTGGTGACCACCCGTCCCTCTGCGTTGCATTTATTGGAAAAGGCTGAGATTGGTATCCATGCTGAAATCCTGGGATTTTCTGGTGAGGAACGGAAGAACTATTTCATCAAACATTTTGTAGATCAAACGGTGGCGGAAGCTGTTTTCAAACACGTGAAGGAGAACGATATCCTGTACACCATGAGCTACAACCCCTCCTACTGCTGGATCCTCGCTCTGGCACTGGGCCCCTTCTTCACACAAAGAGTCAGGGACCCGCAGAGAGTCCCCAAGACTATCACCCAACTGTACTCCTACTATATTTACAACATCCTGAAAAACCACGGCCGTGAGATTGAGAGACCCTGTGATGTGTTACTCAGGGTTGGTCAGATGGCCTTCAGAGGAGTGTCTGAGAGGAAGATTGTGTTTACAGATGGAGATTTGATCAACTACAATCTGCAGCCTTCCCAGTTCCTGTCCGGGTTCCTGATGGAGCTTTTGGAGAGAGAGGATTCTTCCCGGTGTGTGGTGTACACATTCCCACACCTCACCATCCAAGAGTTTGTAGCTGCAGTCGCACAATTCCTGACTCTCCATCCCGGGGATATCCTGAAATTCCTCACTGAAGTCCACAACACGACAGATGGGCGATTTGAGGTATTTCTCCGTTTTGTTGCTGGTCTCTCCTCCCCAATGACAGCTCGGGGTCTGGAGGAGTTTCTGGGTCCATTTCCTCATCAAACAACCTGCCGGGTGATTGACTGGGTGAAGGAGGAGGTTAAACGCCAGAGTGGAAACACAGAGAGTGAAGCTGGTAGAAGGAGCCTCCTGAACACATTACACTACTTGTTTGAGTCTCAGAATCATGGACTGTCTCAGGCCGCTCTGGGATCTGTGGAAAAACTTTCATTTTGTGAAATGACACTGTCCCCGATTGACTGCGCGGTCCTGTCTCATGTCATCGGACACTGTGATACAATAAAACAGCTCGACCTATGGAACTGCCACATTCAGTGTGAAGGAATCCAGCGGCTGGGACCCGGGCTGCACAAGTGCCAGGAGTTGAGGTAACTTGATTTATCTCTCACTCTGAACTGTGAAACTGTTCCATTGTGCTGTTTCAATGTAAAGGAATTTCGGTAAACTTGTAGTAAATCAGATTGTGAAGAATTGTGACAAATGACCAGGGGATTGGTCAGTAATTCTCCAAGGATGGGAGGGTTCTGTGGTTCCTTGTGAAGGGATGTTGGAGATTTCATCAGATCAGTGAACAACGACCATTGGTTTAATGGTAGTAAATCATAGGAATGGCCGTGTTTCTCGCTGCATGTGACACGTCCATTGACAATGTTCCTTCTCACTGTTACTGACACCCACACCGACACTGACTGCAGCAGGTGGGTCAGAGATTCACACCCCCTTCCCGGTGAGGGACAAGAGACTGTCAGCAGACTGTCCCAGTGAGAAGACAAGAAATACCATTGTGAGGTTGTCCTCCGCAGCCCTTCCGCGTGTGTGACTATCACCATCAGTCCACCTGTGTGACTGTGTTCACTACCAGATACCCAGACCCCATGGGCGCATCTCCCCTCCCGATTGTGGGCCTCAGTTCAGACCCACCCCTCCCGTACAGTCTATTTCTGGATCATCTCATCTTGTGGGGTTATCTTTTCCCATCGGTGTACTGCTATGGGACTGCTCATCCCCATTCCCCTTCCTCCTGTGGTATCTCTCATCATTATCTCTTTCCTCCTGAGGGATTTCTCTTCCCCAACTCCTTCCTATCGCAGGTTCTGTCTTTATATCCATTTTCCTCAGGTGGGGTCTCTTCCACCGTCTCCCATGGACACTTTCACAAATCTTCCTCACTGTGGGTCTTTCTCCCATCCTTCATCCCTGCCCCTCCTGACGCTCTCACATCAGGAACACTTTTATAACCATCGGGGAATGAGACAGAATATGTGGAGTTTACAGAGTCACACCGACAGACTAAAGTACTGACATTCGGTGAATACCCTGGAGCTGGGCAGTGAGGGACATTGACAGTGATGGGAACTCCGATCAGTGATTTACTGAAGGGTTTAATGTTTCCAGAAATATCCGAGTGAGAGAAATTCCCTCAGACCCACGGTTTGAATCACTTTGTTCATCAATCTGTCTGTTTGTCTTAGACTGAGTGATAATAAACTGGGAGATTCAGGAGTGAAACTTGTGTCTGCGGCTCTGAGGAACCCGGAGTGTAAAATACAGAAACTGCGGTAAGTACCGGACTGTGGGAGATTGTGTATACAGTCACTGGGTGTCTGACAGTGAACATTAATGTGATCAGTAGAAACAAAGAAACAAAGAAAACATACAGCACAATACAGGTCTTCCAGCCCACAAAGCTGCGCCGAACATGTCCCTGCCTTAGAACTACATTGGCCTTACCCGTAGCCCTCTATTTTTCTGAGCTCCACGTAGCCATCCAGGAGTCTCTTAAAGACCCTATGGTTTCCACCTCCACCACTGCTGCCGACAGCCCATTCCATGCATTCACCACTCTCTGTGTAAAAACTTACCCCTGACATCTCCTCTGTACCTACTTCCAAGCACCTTAAAAATATGCCCTCTCGTGCTAGCTATTTCAACCCTGGGGTAAAGCCTCTGACTATCCGCATGATCAATGCCTTCTGAATCCCATGGTTGATAAAGGCCAATACACCATAAGCCTTCTTAGCATAGCATATGCATAGAATGCATAGCTTTCGATATGCGGAGCAGCTTTGGGTGACCTACGGACTCAGAGCCCAAGATCCCCACAATCCTCCACACTGCCAAGAGTCTTACCATTAATACCATATTTCGTCATCACATTTGACCTACCAAAATGAACCACCTCACACTTATCTGGGTTGAACTCCATCTGCCACTTCTCAGCCCAGTTTTGCATCCGATCAATGTCCCGTTGTAACCTCTGACAGCCCTCCACACTATCCACAACACCTTAGTGTCATCTGCAAATTTACTGACCCATCCCTCCACTTCCTCATCCAGGTCATTTATGGAAATCACAAAGAGCAGGGTCCCAGAACAGATCCCCAAGGCACACCACTGGTCGCCGGCCTCCATGCAGAACATGACCCGTCTACAACTACTCTTTGCCTTCTTTGGGCAAGCCAGTTCTGGCTCCATAAAGCAATGTCCCCTTGGATCCCATGTCTCCTTACTTACTTAATAAGCCTTGCATGGGGTACCTTATCACATGCCTTGCTGAAATCCATATACACTACATCAACTGTTCAAAGTTCATCAATGTGCTTTGTCACATCCTCGAAAAATTCAATAATGCTCGTACAGCATGACCTGCCTTTGACAAACCCATGCTGACTACTCCTAATCATATTTTGTCTCTCCAGATGTTCATAAACCCTAACTCTCAGGATCTTCTCCACCAACTTACCAACCACTGAAGTAACACTCACTAGCCTAAAATTTCCTTTGCTATCCCTACTCCCTTTCTTGAATAAGGAAACAACATCAGCAACCCTCCAATCCTCCTCTACCTCTCCCATCGTCAGTGATGATGCAAAGATCATTGCCAGAGGCTCAGCAATCTCCTCCTCGCTTCCCACATTAGCCTGGGGTACATCCCTTCATGGCCCTGTGACTTATCCAACTTGATGCTTTCCAAATGCCGCAGTTTCTTTCTTGCTATCTACATTCTCAAGCTTTTCAGTCCACTGCAAGTCATCCCTACAATCGCCAAGATCCTTTTCCGTCATGAATGCTGAAGCAACTGATTCATTAATTTCCTCCGGTTCCGTACACACTTTTCCATTGTCACACTTGTTTGGTCCTATTATCTGACGGCTTATCCTCTTGCTCTTCACATACTTGCAGAATGCCTTGGGGTTTTCCTTAATCCTGTCCGCCAAGGCCTTCTCATGGCCCTTTCTAGTTCTCCTAATTCCATTCTTTAGCTATTTCCTGCTAGCCTTATAAACTTCCAGATTCATATCATTACCTAGTTTATTAACCTTTCGGAAGCTCTTCCTTTCTTCTTCACTAGATTTACAACAGCCTTTGTGCACCACAGATCTTGTACCCGACCATCCTTTCCATGTCTCATTGGAACGTACCTCCTCAGAACCCCACGCAAATATCCCCTGAACATTTTCTACATATCCTTGTCCGTTTCCCTGAGGACATCTGTTTCCAATTTATGCTTACAAGTTCCAGCCTGATAGGCTCATAGTTCCCCTTACTCCAATTAAAGGTTTCCCTAACTTGTCTGTTCCTATCCCTTTCTACTGCTGTGGTAAAAGAGATAGAATTGTGATCACTATCTCCAAAATGCTCTCCCTCTGAGAGACCTGACACCTGGCCAGGTTCATTTCCCAATACCAGATCAAGTACAGCCTCTCCTCTTGTAGGCTTATCTACATATTGTGTCAAGAAACCCTCCTGAACACACCTAATAAACTCCACCCTGTCGACACCCTTCACTCTAGGGACATGCCAATCAATATCTGGGAAATTAAAACCTCCCACTTCAACAACCTTTTATTATTACTGCTTTCCAGAATCTGTCTCCCCACCTGCTCCTCGATGTCCCTGTAACTGTTGGGTGGTCTATACAAAACACCCAGTAGAGTTATTGACCCCTTCCTTTTCCTAACTTCCACCCACAGAGACTCCACAGACAATCCCTCCATGATTTCCTCCTTTTCTGTAGCCGTGACACTATCTCTGATCAACAGTGCCTTAGTCTCACCTCTTTTTTCCTCCCTCCCTGTCCTTTCTGAAACAATTAAAGACTGGCCCTCAAAGTAGCCATTCCTGCCCCCGAAACATCCTAGTCTCTGTATCATAGCTCCAAGTGTTGATCTATTATCTAAGTTCACCCGCTTTATTCATGATACTCCTCGCATTAAAATAGACACATCTCAAACAATCGGACTGAGTGGGTCCCTTCTCTATCACCTTCCTATCCGCCCTCTCGTACTATCTCCAAATTGTCTCCATTTGTGACCCTACCTCCCTTTCCTCCGTCTCATCAGAGTCTGCCTTCCTCTTCCTTTTGCTGCCCTTCTGAGCCAGAAGGCCACTGTTGCCTCCACCAGGTAGGCTGTCCACACCCCCTTCCAGCGGTACTTGAACAGGGGTACTTATCGTCAAGGGGTACAGCCACAGGGGTACTCTCTAGTACCTAATTCTTTCCTTTCCCTCTCCTGACTGTGACTCACTTCTTCAGTCTCCCGTGGCCCCGGTGTGATCAACTGCCTGTAACTCCTCTCTATCACCTACTCGCTCTCCCTGACCAGACGAAGGTCATCGAGCTGCATCTCCAGTTCCCTAACTCGGTCCCTAAGGAGCTGCAGCTCGACACACCGGGTGCAGATGTTGCCGTCCAGGAGGCTGGGAGTCTCCAGGATCTCCCACATCTGACACCGAGCACAGAAAACCAGCCTCACACACATACTCTCTGTCTGTATTGTAAACAGATAACCTACCTCGCCTCGACACTTTATCGCCGAAGCCCCGTTGAGCCAAAGCCTTCCTACTCTGTCTCCCGTTCCTCTGACGCTCGCTCTGTAAATCTGTCTTCCTTTTAAACTCTTCTCGCTGTTCTCACTGGCCGACTTGCGCAGTCGTGCTGAAGAAAAAAATCAGTAATTGTGTTACTGATAAACACTGGGGATTTGTACCGTCTCCTGTCTCTCTGTGTCCTTCACCCTCACTCTCTCTCATCTCCAGGCTGGACAGTGTCGGTCTCACAGATTCTGGTGTCGAGGATCTCGTCTCCGCTCTCAGTACAAACCCATCACTGACGGGGCTGGACCTGGGATTAAACTCGCTGACAGACCGATCTGTCCCCGCTCTCCGCCGCCTCATACTGACCCTCCCGAGTCTCGAGCTGATCCTGTGAGTGTTTGCGTTGATGTTCAATGTGATAAAATATCAGCGGATCCGCGGGTTTTCTGGTGATATTTGTCTGTGAGTGTTGTTGAAACATTAACCCCGGTCCCCTGTTACTGACACTGTTGTGTAATCTGTTTATTTCATCTTTATTCTCCCATCTGTTTCAGGCTGTACGGGAATCGGTTCAGTGAGACCGGGAGGAAGGAACTGAGATCTCTGCAGGAACCCAGACCCGGACTGACAGTGTATCTGTGAACATCTGAATGTGTGAACATCCACGCCCGCGGGATGGGGACATCTTGGCCGATTCCCCGCCCTGCCCTGCAACTCCCGACCTTACCTTTAATGGCCGCGCGCCAGTTGTAATTCCCAATGGTTTTAACGGAACTGTCACAGGTCTCGAGCTGCGTGACATGGGAAGCATTCCCAGAGTGACGTATTTCCACCTGTTGTCCGGCGGGTCAGCTTCCGCAGGATGTGCGTATGCGAGACTCCCACGTGACACCCTGGAGAATTACCCAGACAGGAAGAGCCCGGGGTTCGGGGCTCAGTCTGGGATACCAGTGTCCCGGGTGGGTATATCCCGGGAGAGAATCCTTTTCCTCCCTTTGCTGAGGACCGTGCATTCGGCAGCCTGGCCGATATAATGATGTTAAATGGACAAATCCCTCGGCAGTGACCCTGGATCTGCAGCGATCCCGGACACGGCCCTGAAGTGTGATTTTATAATCATCGGTTCCCCGATGCAGAGTGACGGTGAGAAACGGGACTGATTATTCAACCGGTCTCTCGTTGTCGCCGGTCAGTTAATTGTGTGTGACTGTGAGTGAGTCGGGAGCAGCTTATTTATTCCCGCACGTCGGCAGCTCACACATTGTTTAATTTACATTTGTCATGATGAAATCAATAAACCGCTGTAACTTCCTGTCCTGGTGCCGGACTCGAGTTTTATTTGAGGTTTCTGCTGCCCCCCGCACCCTGTGCACTGCAACAGTGGGTCGGAGCTCCTCACACTGACACAGTAGCGTCTCAGCTCCAGGCTGAGGGAGGTCGGACTGGCAGAGTCTGGGTGCCCAGGATCTCATCTCCACCAAACCCCCTTCCTGGCTAACTGACCCCCGCCTGTTCCCCGCAGTTGAAATCGACGTGCATCCACTGAGGTCCCTCCACACCGTTACGTCACACACACTCCCGGGGTCAGACACAGTGGGAATCTCCCTCCACACCGTCCCATCACACACTTCCTGGGTCAGACACAGAGTCAATCTCCCTCCACACCGTCCCATCACACACTCCCGGGGTCAGACACAGTGGGAATCTCCCTCCACACCGCTCCATCACACACTCCCGGGGTCAGACACAGAGTGAATCTCCCTCCACACCGTCCCATCACACACTCCCGGGGTCAGACACAGAGTAAATCTCCATCCACACTGTCCCATCACACATTCCTCGGGGTGAGACACAGAGTGAAGCTCCCTCGTCACCGTCCCATCACACACTCCCGGTGTCAGACACAGTGTGAATCTCCCTACTCACCGTTCCATCACACCCACCCGGGGTCAGACACAGTGTGAAGCTCCCTCCACACTGTCCCATCAAAGCAACCCGGGGTCAAACACAGAATGAAGCTCCCTCCACACTGTCCCATCACACCAACCCGGGGTCAGACACAGACTGAAGCTCCCTCCACACCGTCCCATCACACACTCCCGGGGTCCAGACACAGAGTGAAGCTCCCTCCACACCGTTCCATCACACACTGCCGGGGTCAGACACAGAATGAATCTCCCTCCACACCGTCCCGTCACACACTGCCGGGGTCAGACACAGTGTGAAGCTCCCACCTCACTGTCCCATCACACCAACCCGGGATCAGACACAGAATGAATCTCCCTCCTCACCGTCCCATCACACCCACCCGGGGTCAGACACAGAGTGTAGCTCCCTCCACACCGTCGCATCACACACTCGCCGGTGTCAGACACAATGTGAATCTCCCTCCACACTATCCCATCACACACTCCCCGCTGTCAGACACAGAGTGTACCTCCCCCAATGCCGTCTCATCACACACTCCCCGGGGTAAGAGACACAGTGTGAATCTCCCTCCTCACCGTTCCATCACAACCTCCCGTGGTCAGACACAGAGTGAATCTCCCTCCACACTGTCGCATCACACACTCCCGGGGTCAGACACAGAGTGAAGCTCCCTCGTCACCGTCCCATCACACCCACCCGGTGTCAGACACAGAGTGGAGCTGTTCTGATTGCGCTGGGAGAAATCGGGGAAAGACTGCTTTATGAAGGTCTTGAATTACTTGGAAATTGGTTTGAAACGTCTCTTGAACATCTAAGTGAGCGGCTGGTTTAGTGTGGAAGCTTCGTTTGGAGTTTTGCTGCCAGTTTGGACGGGGTTCGTTGACGGCTTCGAACTGCGTAGCTCCCTGCTGTGGCCGCCGGCAACTCGCCGGGAAGCCGGGTCGATCCAAAAACCGGAGACAAACGCTGTTGTTCCCCCACTGACATCGGGACAACCTCCTTCCATCTCTATCGTCGGGATTCTCGTTCGGTGTAGGAGCCGAAACATCGTTTGAGCCGTCTCGACCTCTCACGGCCTGGAAGTTCTGCAGGACTAACGGAGCCTTTCCTGGCGTTGGAATTTCTGGCACAGAGCCAGCAAGGTACTGCCGAGTACAAACTTTTCCCGCCAGTTACTCAACTCGCTCCAGGACTTTACAACCAGCACCGATTCCGACACAGAGGTAACATGCCGGACCGGTCTACAGGCAGTCGCAGGCCTTCGGGGCGTTATGCAAAGGCGGCTGCCTCTCCAGCCTCGGACAACGCCCTGTATCGGACGGTGAAAGTTGAACGCGGGGTGCAATGTATTTTGCGAACTGGAACTAACCTGGAAAAGTGCGCGGAGGCTATGGAGGACTTGTTGGGGAGAGATGGTGTTTTGGCCACTGAGAAAGAGTTTGGGAAGGCGGTGTTTTACCTGAGGAATGATGAGTTGGTGCATCGGGCCCTCAGTAGGGGGATCACGGTGGAGAACATCTTTTTACAGATGGAGCTAGTAACAGCTCCCACACAACGCATCGTCCTCGGTCACGTACAGCCTTTCATCCCCAAAGAGGACCTGCTTCCCGCACTAGCCCGCTTGGGGCAAGTACGGTCAGAAATAACTACCAACAGGCACAAGTTCAGGAGGCGCACCCTCCGGACCGTAATCTCTTTCCGGCGACAGGTATTCATGAAACTGGAAAAGGAGGACGAAGTTGAGGGGCCTGTTTACTGTCCGGCACGAGGGGGTAGATTATCAGGTGTATTGGAGCTCTGAGCGCCCACGGTGCCATGCGTGCGGGGAGGTGGGGCACTTTCGGAGGGACTGTCCTAGCACCCTTAAACCCAGGGAGTCCACTTCGGGAACCAGCGCCCCAGCTAACTCTGCCCCTGATCCCATTCCTGCTCCTACACCTGTGCCGGCCCCTGCTCCTGCCCCTGACCCTGTCTCTAACCCTGTCCCTGTTCACACGTCTGTTCCAGTCTCTGCTCCTACCCCTGTGGTTCAGGCGGGTGATCCTGGGGCTACCTGCGGGGAGATTCAGGCGAGGGGCGGGGTGGAGTCTGTGCGGGGCAAGAAAGCGAGGGAGAATTCGAAACACGTGAAGAAGTCGGCCCCCGAGACCGCAGAGCTCACGCCCATTTGCCCTGAGGTGGAGCGGGAGGCTCGGGGAAGCGTTACGGTTGGACTGGGCGATAGAAGTGGAGAGTACCGCTCCATCGGTGAATTCCGCACCTGTGTGCTCCTCCGGCTTGAAGAGGAGATGGGATTGTTCCCCCAAGAGGGCAGAGAATGTAGATGAGGGGGAGTCCCAGAAAGGGGTGGGGATCCGGGTGGAAGTTGTGTCAAACCCTGAATCCCCAGATGTAGCAACAAGTCCTGTGGTAGGTGGTGTGGTTGTGCAGGAAGCTAGTGCTGAGCCTGCTTGCGCACGTAAAACAGACCTGGGGCCCTCCACCCAGGACTTAGCAGTAAGCGCCTCCCTGGAGGGAAATGTATTAAGTAGTACAAGTGGAGAGGAGACCAGGCTCTCTCACAGTCAGCATAAGGCTGCCGGTGAATCCATTGGACCAGAGCTGCTGGGGTCCCCTTCATACCTGTCTCCTGGGGAGGGTGATATACCCTGCATGCCGACCCCATCAACTAATGGCCTGCAGGGAGTCCCTTGGGATTTTCCCTCCATCGTCGCAACTGTGGGTAAGAGTGATGTGACGGTGGAGCGGGAAGGTATGAGGGAGGTACCCGCTGCGCAGTGTGGGTCACAGAGGCAGCCACCTTATACACCACATGAGGAGGAAGATGGGGAATGTGTCTGCAGTGAGGGCTTGGAGGGAGATTCTATTGATAGCGAGACAATGGACATCCTCACCCCTCCTGAGAAATCCCCATTGATACCTGTGAAGGAGATCAGAGAGTTTATTCTCACCTCTGAGGGTGCAAAGCATCGACTGAAACTAGCCTCGCTTCGCTGGCCTAGCATGCCGAGGCTGGTGAAGTCCCTGCGAGTCATCCTCAGACGGAAGGGGAAGAGGAAGGGGAATGCTGTGTCAGGAACGACAGACGGCAGCTGAAATCCTTCCTGGATGACCTGGTGAGAGACATCAGGGTGAAAAGCAGCCTCGCTCCTTCGGGAGATGGTGGATCACAGGGTAGCGATGGTAGCAGTCGGGCCCGGAAAGCAAAGGATGTTCTTGGTTTTCTTCGGGATAGTGCGGCTGAAGGCGCCACTGCTCTCAGCGGGAAGGGTACTGGTGCTGAGGCCTAGTGTGCTCCCGACATGAAACTTACCATAGCTAGTCTTAATGTAAACGGTACCAGGGGCTCTCTCCGCAGATATAACAATCTCTCAGTCCTCAGGGATGGGAGATACGCGGTGATTTTCCTGCAGGAAACCCATACCAACCCGGGGGACGAGTCCGCTTGGCTCCTGGAGTGGCAGGGCGGGATCTACATGAGTCACCTTTGCTCCAACTCTAGCGGGGTGGCGATCCTGTTGGCCCCAAACTTTCGGCCAGAAATCGTAGGAGTCCAAGATGTTGTGCACGGCCGTCTGCTCCACCTGGCTGTGCGCCTGGATGGAGTACCGCTGCATTTTATCAACGTGTATGCTCCGAGGCGCGGGTTGATGCAGACGCGCCTATTCTGTCAGCTGTCCACCTTGCTGAGTTCCATCGATCCTGGGGACTGCGTCATCCTCGGGGGAGACTTCAACTGTACCCTCGAGGTGGAGGACCGCTCGGGCCTCCAACGCGATCAAGCATCGGAAAAAAGTTAAAGGAGCTAGTCGGCTCCTTTGACTTGGTGGATAGCTGGCGGAATCTTCACCCCGACTCTAGCGCCTTCTCCAGAAGATCTAGAGAGGGGGGTTCCCGGATAGACCGCCTGTATATCTCTCGGGCTTATGTCTCCCGCGTGTCGGCGTCCTCCATGCGGCCGGTGTCGTGCTCGGATCATCACCTTGTGTGGATGGAATTTACTCCTCTGCACCCTCGGGTGGGATCCGGGTATTGGCACTTTAACAACAGGCTGCTGGAGGACAGCCGATTCCGGGATTCATTCCGAGCTTTCTGGGCCACCTGGAGAGAGAGACGGAGAGGGTTCAGCTCCCTACGGCTGTGGTGGGATGTGGGCAAAGCCCACATCCGGTATTTATGTCGGGAGTACACCGGGGTTCGACAAAGAGGCGGGGCTCTGAGATTGAGCGGCTTGAGAGAGTGTTGCTTGACCTAGAGTCCCGTCTTGGTCCGACCTGTGGAGACCAACAAATGTGGCAGGAATACCAGGAGAAGAAGGACGCACTGAGGAATGTGCAGCTTCAGCAGTCCCGAGGTGCATATGTGAGGTCGCGGATCCAAATGCTGCAAGATTTGGACCGCGGTTCATCCTTCTTCTATTCGTTGGAGAAGTGGTGGGGAGTTCAAAAGCAGCCGGTGGAGCTACTGGCTGCTGATGGCTCGTCCATCACGGACCCCGACAAAATTATCAAAGAAGTTCGCACTTTCCATCGATCCTTATTCTCACAGGACCCGTCAAATGCGGGGGCGTGCAGTGAGGTCTGCGAAGATTTGCCAAAGGTCAGCCCAGAGGACGCAGCGCGTCTGGACGCTCCCCTGACTCGGGAGGAGCTGTCTACTGCCCTTCGGAAAATCCGGAGGGGTAAATCCCCTGGCTTAGATGGTCTGAGTGTGGAGTTTTATCAGGCTTTTTGGGATGTCCTGGGGGTTGATCATAGCCTTGTTCTGGCGGAGAGCCTAGCCACCGGGGAAACGCCCCTCTCATGGCGGTGAGCTGTTGTGGTCCTACTGCCCAAGAAGGGAGACCTCCGCCTGCTAAAGAACTGGCGCCCGGTCTCCCTCTTGTGCGCGGACTACAAGATCTTCGTCCGGGCAATGGCCAACCTTCTTGGTTCAGTACTGAGACAGGTTATTCATGCTGACCAATCTTATATGGTCCCGGGCCGCTCCATCCAGGACAATGTCCACCTAGTACCGGACCTGATCCACCTGCAGCAGGAGACTGGGTCCCGGGCAGCGTTTCTTTCTCTTGACCAGGAGAAGGCGTTTGTCCGGGTAGACCACAGTTTCCTGGTGGGCACTCTGCAGGCCTTTGGGCTCGGACCACATTCTGTGGCCCGGGGTCGGCTCCTATACTCTACCGCAGAGTGCCCTGTTAAGATGAATGGATCACTGGCAGCGCCCATTCCCTTCAGGAGAGGAGTACATCAGGGGTGCCCCATGTCCTATCAATTGTACGCGATCTGCGTCGAGCCATTCCTAACCGTTCTTCGGCGAAGGCTGACAGGTCTGGTTCTGCGTGAACCGGACATGGAGGTCGTCCTCTCGGCCCATGCCAATGATGTACTCCTCATGATGACAGATCCCAATGACCTGTGGAGGATGCGTGAGTGCCAAAAAGTTTTCTCGGCAGCATCCTCCGCTAGGATCAACTGGGCGAAATGTTCCGGACTCTTAGTGAGTCAGTGGCAGGTGGACTCCCCGCCGGAGGAGATTGGAACTTTTGAGTGGGGCACTAGACGTCTCCTCTATCTGGGAGTCTACCTGAGTCCTTCTGGGGAGACCTGGCTGGCGAACTGCCAGGACCTGGAGACGAAAGTCATGGCCCGGCTGGGGCGTTGGTCAGGCCTTCTCAGGGTGCTTTCCTATCGAGGCAGGGTGGTGGTCATAAACCAGCTGGTGGCCTCCATGTTGTGGTATCGGATGGTCACCTTGGCCCCTCCTGTCCCGTTTGTTGCGAGAATGCAGAGGAAGTTAGTGGACTTCTTCTGGGGCAACAGGAAACACTGGGTCTCTGCAGCAGTCTTGAGTCTCCCAGTGGGAGAGTGTGGACAGTCGCTGGTGTGTGTACGTACTCGACTGGCGGCTCTCTGCCTCAGGACTCTGCAGAGATTCCTGGACGCCGAACACCCTCCCAGGTGACACGTGTTGGCGACTTTCTTCCTCCGGAGGGCTGCTGTCTTCACGAAGACATGCGGCTACCACCGGCGGGCGTCAGCCGTACTGCTTTGCGGAGTCTGCCCGGCTTTTATCAGGACCTACTGAGAGTCTGGAACATGGTTGCCTCAGGCCGGGAATCCCCTCCTCTGGCACAGGTCAGAGTTCTGGCCGACTCTTGCCCTACCTCAGTGGATGTCGGCGCGGCTCAGATGTGTGAACTGTCCCAGGCTGAGCTGTTTGCCGGGCCCAAGGCCCACAATCTTTTCCGAGAGCCGAGTCCACACAGCTTGAACCGTTTCTCCTCGACATCTACAGTCCCATTCAGGGATGCAAGTAGGAGCTATTTTTATGGGCTGCTGCTCCACACCCTTGCCCTTATCCACTGTCTCTGCATTGCGTTTGCATTTTAGCCCCACCCTGTTTATATACTGTCATCCAGTAAGGAGTGGGGCATAAAGGGACGAGAATGTCCTGATCAACTTTCTTATGTGGCTGGGGAAATCAGCCATCCGTGGGGACTGGTAAAGAGTGGTGGGATGATCTGCCCTGGGAGACTGTGTAGCAATGTTTAGAGGGTATCGTCGTGCCTAGGTAAATATTGTGAAGGAACACGCACAGTGGACGGCTACCATAGCGGCGTTCCGGGACTGTTGGGCTCCGCGGGGGGCTATTGCCATCATTGACACAGATGGAAACATTTTACTTTAATGTGTATTTTGTATTTGTGGTGTAGTGTCTGTGTTTATTCACTGTTTTTTTACAGATGGCACTGAATTTGTTATCAAGATATTTTGTATAAAGAGGGGTCAGACACAGCGTGGAGCCGTTCTGAATGAGCTGAGAGAAATCGAGGGAAACTGCTGTATTAAGTTCGTGAGATACTTTGCAGGTGGTTCGAAATGTCTCTTGGACATCTGAGTGAGTGGCTGTTTTAGTGTGGAAGTTTCCTTTGGAGTTATTCTGCCAGCTTGGACTGAGTTTGTTGGCGGCTGCTAACAGTGTAGCTCCCCGCTGCGGCCGTTGGCAGCTCCCCAGTGAGTCGTTCCGCTCCAGCAACCGGAGACAAACGCTGTTGTTCCCCGACTAACATCAGGACAAAGTCCCCTCTCCTTTGTCGGCGTGATTCTCGTTCGGTGTCGGAGCCGGGGCATCTTAATCATACGATTGGACCTCTCACGGCCTTATTTCAAAACCAAACCGGTGGCTTCAGAAGCTGATGTGTGTGTGGCTGTTTGCTTTTCTAGTGAGCACTCTGAATCTTCTACCACTTCCGATTGGCACTTGACTCAGTCTCAGAGGTGTACGCCGTACAGCATGAAGCAGTCTCTTAAACACATTTCACATTAACTTGCTATGAAATGGGAAATGGAAGAGTCTGGGAAATGGAGGAGTGAGTGTTGCAGATCTGTGAACGGAGTCTGATGTGATCCCTGTTGGACTTTGTTCCAGCATTTTCATTTACTGCACCTGAAGTGTTCAGACTTTCTCCAAATGTCTTGGGAACTGCATCCGTGGAAATACCGTTTCCAGTGTAAGTAGTGACTGAATGGCCGCAACATTCTTTGAAACATTTTATAGTTAAGCTTGAAAATTCCCACAACCTATTGGAATTTATCAAAGGACAGTGAGGTTAAAAGTAGAGGCGATTGCTGGAGCATTGACAATGGTTGTATAATTCTTCATTCTGCAATGTCTTATGATGTGTTTGCAAAGCGAGACTAGATAGAACATAAAACATAGAATGGTACAGCACATTACAGGCCCTTCGTCCCACAATGTTGTGCCGCCCCTCAAACTTTGCCTCCCATATAACCACCCACCTTAAATTCCTCCATATACCTATCTAATTGTCTCTTAAACTTCACTAGTGTATCTGCCTCCACCACTGACTCAGGCAGTGCATTCCACACACCAACCACTCTCTGAGTGAAAAACCTTCCTCTAATATCCCCCTTAAACTTCCCTCCCATTATCTTAAAGCCATGTCCTCCTGTACTGAGCAGTGGTGCCCTGGGGAAGAGGCGCTGGCTTTTTACATTGGACCGGAGTAGACTGAGACATGACTTTAAAATATGACTAAAAACCAATCAAATGGATCCAGCTCCGGAACGTTTCTTGCTCAGTATGAATCGGTTAGGCCGAGGCACTGTTCCGTAGTGTGAAAATTCTTTGATTCTTGTGCTGCTGGGTAACTTAGTACAGTAGGAACGTTTCTGGTAAAATTGGACTGAGAGTATTTACTTGCAATCAACTCACCTTTCGACAGGTAGGAAGCAATAAAGATGTGAAATTATCAGAACTTTTAGAGCCGAAGGTGTGAAAAGGGAGGAGAAGGTAAAAAAGGGACTTGGATATCAATGTATATGAGGGTGGATAACGGCAAGGAAACGAGGCTTCTTTTCGATAGAAAACTGAGCTCCGGAATTGAAAAGCTGTCGGGAGCAGCGGACATACGAATACTCTTCGACGTGAAATATAATCATCCAAAATATTGCTGGACAACAAGATCAACGAACGTCCGTCAGCAATTTTCCAGAACGTTGATTTGGAATCACAATTAAACCCAGGTTTGATATCACTGGTACGCATCTTCACATTTGTTCAGACAGCTCAAGGATAATGGAAGGAATATCGTATAGACTCGATGAGCGACTTATTTAACGATACATACAATCGTCCTCAGAGATAGGGTCGGATTAGCAGCGACATTGCCATTGTGGAAAATGACTCAACTGTAGAGTAGTCATTTCCCAGTGTAGACATCGATGGCTCTGGGTAGACAGTGATGTTATCAGTGCGGCCAGGGCAGGATCTGGGTCAGTGGAATACACACCCAGTGCAGTCACTGGTGTTTCTGGATCAGCAGTGACATTGCCATTGTGGAAAATGACTGAACTGTAGAGTAGTCATTTCCCAGTGTAGACATCAATGGCTCTGGGTAGACAGTGATGTTATCAGTGCGGCCAGGGCAGGATCTGGGTCAGTGGAATACACACCCAGTGCAGTCACTGGTGTTTCTGGATCAGCAGTGACATTGCCATTGTGGAAAATGACTGAACTGTAGAGTAGTCATTTCCCAGTGTAGACATCGATGGCTCTGGGTAGACAGTGATGTTATCAGTGCGGCCGGGGCAGGATCTGGGTCAGTGGAATACACACCCAGTGCAGTCACTGGTGTTTCTGGATCAGCAGTGACATTGCCATTGTGGAAAATGACTGAACTGTAGAGTAGTCATTTCCCAGTGTAGACATCGATGGCTCTGGGTAGACAGTGATGTTATCAGTGCGGCCAGGGCAGGATCTGGGTCAGTGGAATACACACCCAGTGCAGTCACTGGTGTTTCTGGATCAGCAGTGACATTGCCATTGTGGAAAATGACTGAACTGTAGAGTAGTCATTTCCCAGTGTAGACATCGATGGCTCTGGGTAGACAGTGATGTTATCAGTGCGGCCAGGGCAGGATCTGGGTCAGTGGAATACACACCCAGTGCAGTCACTGGTGTTTCTGGATCAGCAGTGACATTGTCAGTAGGTTCAGGGATTAGCTTCTAAAATGGCGACGATTGTATTTATTGCCGCGAAGGGTATGCCTTTGTTAGCCGTCATTTTCCAGAAGTGCAGTCAAGCTGTTGCCGCATGCTTGGTGTCCTTGCCAGCCGACTGTGCAGTACATACTTCTAAACATTTTAACTTTAACTCCCTCCACCAATACCAATCACCTTACTCAGTGGATTCTAAAAGCGATCCGACATCGGGTTGACAATGTTCCTCCTTGCATCCCTCTGCATCTCCTTTCCCCTTACACGACACCATTGAACACATTCACGTCTCGCTGGGTGTGACGGTTATCCCCGTTTGTGTATTTGCACCGGCGGGTGTATTGGAGAAGCTGGGGATTCGGATTTATCCTCCTGGAAGCAAGTTTACCATGTACGTGGAATTTGAAACATTGCAACAGATGCACAATGCTGGAGGAATTCAGCAGGTCAGGCAGCATCTATGGAAGTTAGTAAGCAGCCGGCATTCCGGGCCGAGGCACTTCCTTTGGGCTGGAAACGAAGAGGCAAGACGCCAGATTAACAAGGTGGGGAGGATGAAGAAATGCGGTATAGAAGGTGATTGTTGAAGCCCGGTTGGTGGGGGAGAGAGATGAAGTAAGAAGCTGGGTGGTGATACAATGCAAAAGGCGTAGGACTGTATAAGAAGGATGGCTCCCCCACCTGGTTCCACCTGTCAACTACACGCCTGTCCTTTTTAAGCCCACCGCTACCACCCGCCCCCCCCACCACCGCTAACATCTTCGTACTCTCCCATCTTCCCCTTCCTATCGTGTCCGAATGAAGGGTCTTCACTCGAAACGAAATATTGGCAGTTTATTTATTTCCATGGATGCTGCTTAACCTGTTGAGGTTTTTTCTTCCAGCATTTTGTGTATGACTCTGGATTTTCCGCATCTGGTGAATCTCTTGTCTTTAAGTATTTGAAACGTTGCTTGTGCTGAAGCTGAAGTTGCAATAAGATTATATCATTGCGTTGTTTAATCACTTCTCTCCTTCGTCTGATCTTTCCGAATGCGATATATCTATTTGCGTTCATTCCATATTATTGCCAATCTGCATTTTAGTGACTTATCGACATAGGAACGAGACCTGTTGCATGTTGACAAATTGGGATCTACTGACGTCATGATTAAGACTTACCCGCTGTACGTTTCAGATAAAAGCCGATGCATGAGGGAGGCAGTGATTCTGTATTTGAAGGAGGTAACGTCCGGAATAATCCACTGCCTGGGAGCTTATTAGCGCCACTGTTTGGGGAGTAATGCCAATTCCGTCCACACAGACAACAACTGAAGTCAGTATTGTAGAGAAGACGGGACTGCACGCTTTGATATCTTTGATGTAAATCACCTGTGATCGGCTGACTCCAGCGATCTCACAGACAGTCGGATAAATCAGCAGCTGACTTGTTTTTTCATGAAGGAGACACTTAAAATATGTACGCCGTCAGAATGCATTTCAGTGAATAGCGATGGTACACTGTGACATCATCAATTTGATCAATTAACTCCACAGGGGACAATAACATTATCACCATAATCAACGACGTCAGCCTGGCCAGAAATTATGTCACCATTTCAGCTCTGCAATGATTCTAGAGAAACAATGATGACATCTGCGTGCTCAGTGATGTGTTTATAAAACTGCAGCGTAGATCATTTTTTATTGAACAGAAGTGCCTTTTGGAACAATAACCCCGGCCCGTAACACTTCCGATGTTCCACTAGTAGAGTCAAACTGCCTGGTCCATATGGGCGACCGTGCGATCCCAATCTCGGTAGTGGTTTGCGGGAGGCGAGTGGACTTAGTGGAGAGTCGGGCACATTCACCAGGCTGTGTTACACATCACTGCCCATCTGCATGGCGCCGTTATTCCGATCCTTGCAATGGTCTCTGTTATTTGGAGCAATATTTACACATCATTTTAAAATCTTTTAGGAGAAAAAAATATGTCTTATATTTATTGTACACAAACACATAACTGGGCGTACTCCACGATTCTGTAAATGCCAAGCTACAAAGGATAAACTACATGTCTTTTTGACATTAATCCGATTGGTGATGCATCATAATTCTATCTTGTACACAGCGTGGTCGAAACTACAAAAAAAATTCTCACGCAATGGCTAAGTATAGTAAACGTTTGTTTACTTGTGCACGAGGTATTTTACCCATTACCTTTACTGTGTTTTCCTGGGATGAGACAGCGGAACAAAGATAGTATTTACTGTGTAAATATGTAAGTAATGACGTCTCGATATCCCCGGTGGGTTCCATTATCTACACCCGCCTAATACAAGCTGCACGTCTTTTCATAATTTAGCTTCTTTCCTCTGAACAATATCCTGAATCGTTCTCGTGCTGAACGACTAAATAAAAAAAAAGTGTAAGATGTTTTGCTAGTAAATAATACCGAATTTTATTTAGTGGAGCTAAATTTTAAAAAAATGTGACGGGAAAGCATTCGCTTTCTGTGTTTCTCTCATAAAGATAAACACGGCCTAATCTGATGTTAAACATTCTGTGAATACTTTTCCTCACCCGCCTGTTCACCCCTAATAATACAACGGAAATAGTAGCAAATGCCGCGGCTCGATGGCTTTATGCTTCGTCATCAGTCGGCTCAGTCGTTGGTCTCTCTCAACTAAACCATAACCAGTAAAATCAAGTCGACAACGAGAAGTTGCAGGAAATTCTGTCCGCGGCACACCCCTCATCTCCTGTTGTTCAGGGAACCGACATGTACATTAATGATTGCGCTTTTCAGGTATTTGTCATGCAGTTCGTAAGTTGTGGCATTATTGGCGGTTTTATTTGCTGGCAAGGGAGCGACGCTGATAAATACCTGAGCAATGTGTTCTGATATCCAGGGACGGCGGGATCCGTGATGACTCTCGTCCCGGTAACTCTCTCTTCGACCAATTTTGCACGTCCATCGCTCCCAGTCTCTCTGACTTTCCCGGCGTTATATTTGAATGCGTGCAGTACACCGAACAATATAAAGGAATTTTCAGCATAGTTGCGGATTGGCACGTGTTATGTCGGCATCACTGAATCGTAGCAAAAAGAAGATTATAACTGTGAGCTTAGTGTCCAAGGATACAGCTGGTATCGAAGGCACATGGGGGAATGCAGAGGGTGAGAAGTTCCTCCACTGTCAGTAAAAAAAAAGTAAATCAGTTCATTAGAAAGAGTTGACATAGGGTCGGAAAGCGTTGAATCATTGTGGATAGAGCGAGGGAACTGCAAGGTTCAAATGACCCTGATCGGAGCTGTATACGGACCCTGAAACAGCAGTAAGGATGCAGCCTACAAATCACATCGGGAGGCAGAAGATGCATGCCTTACGGGCTTCAATAGGTAGGTAGACTTAGAAAATCAGGTTAATGCTGGATTACAGGAGTTAGAATTTCTAGAGTGTCTACGAGACATATTTTTAGAGCAGCTCGTGGTTGAGACCAACAGGGGATCAGCTAATCTATTATCGGTTGTAGATTCTAGATTACAATGAACCAGAATTGATTAGAAAGTTGAAGGTAAAAGAAGCGTCAGGGGCAAGTAATCATACATTGATGGAATTCACACTACAATTTGAGAAGTAGGAGCTAAAGTCAAATAGTAGAAAAAAAAAAGTAAAACAGTGGAGTAAAGGGAATTACAGCGGTATGAGAAAGGAGCTGGCCAGAATAGAATGGAAAAGGACACTGGCAGAAATAACAGCACAGCAGCAGTGGCTGGAACTTCTGGAAGCATTTCAGAAGGCACGGGAAATACACATCCCAAAGAGGAAGAAGTATTAGAAGGAAGAATCAGTCTAAGAAGGAAGCAGTTGTTGCAGAGAATGGGCGAACTCAAATGCAGGTCACTGGCAGGAAGATAGAGTTAGGATGCAGACGAGGGCGTGAGCGTGGCGGGGCCTGAACGGCAAACAAGAGGGTGAACGGAAAAGCAGGAGGCTGGCAAAATTTTTCTTCACCCAGCGCGTTGCTGGAGCTGAACAACAAATAGGAAACAGGCGGAGCGGAAACAAACTCTACACGGAGCGGCAAATGGAAAGACAAACGGCAGGCAACACTTATCCTGACACGGAGCAGCAACTGGAAAGACAAACGGCAGGCAACACTTATCCTGACACGGAGCGGCAAATGGAAAGACAAACGGCAGGCAACACTTATCCTGACACGGAGCGGCAACTGGAAAGACAAACGGCAGGAAACACTTAACATGACAGGGAGAGATAGAGTTACACAGGTAAACCTCGGTACTGAAGTAAAACTTAGAATACACAATCCTAAGCGGCCGGGAACGTGAGTTACCATACTGGCTAAAACAACGATCTGGCGATGAGTGGATGTGGATGTAGAGCCGGTATATTTATAATGCAGGTCTAGATGAGAAACAGGTGTGCCGCAATCAATGGGAATTGGGAAAATTTGTGGAATTAACGGCCGGGACCGTGACAGAAGTATTCACAACCGTAGCCATCAAGAGAAATCAAAGCCAAGATTAGAGCCAAAGTAGTTGTGAAGATGTTGGAGACCATTATTAACCACGAGGTCTCACAGTACTTGGAGGCAGACGATAAAATAGGCCATGGTAACCATGTCCTCTTCAAGGGAAAATCTTGCCTGAAAAATCATTGGATATCTTTGGAGAAATAACAAACAACTGTTATCGGTTGATAGTGCCAGGGTCAGAGACATCTTCAATCGTGGACATCAGGGAAGAGGATGAGAGTTCGTTATTTACAGGTGTCAGAGTTATGTGTCAGAGAACGCTTTGGATCTCGTGATCACAGTTCCATTACTTTCGGGATAATTATGGAGAATCATTTAACTAGACCTTGGATTGTGATTCTACATTGATGAAAAATGCCAATTGTGATGGCATTGGAAGAGTTCAGGGCGGTATGGATTGGGTTAAGATGCTTAGTAAGGAAACCTTCACAATTAAAACATTGAGCGTACAGAGTGCGTGGAATAAAAAGTAAGACTATAACGAATTTTGATTTTCGAGAGATACTAAGGCCTTGGCTAAGAAGGAGGATAAGGTGCATATCAGGCATCGCCAGTTAGGATCAAATGAATAGCCTGGGAAGTACGCATGTGACATTAAAGAGAAAATTTAGAACTAAAGAAGGCATTGATTTTTTTTCGGGCAGATAAGTAGAATCCCCAGAGATATATGAATTCAAGGGACCAGACTGGTGATCTTGGCGATCTGAATCGTCAGTTATGGATGGAATCAAATTAGACGGGGGATCGTAAGTATATATATCGTATCTGGATTTGTTTGGGGCACAGCACATGGTCAAAAATGTGTCAAATCAGTAGTGAGATCGTGGACCACATACGAATCATGGCGGATGATTGCATACAGTTCTGCTTGCCGCACAATAGGAGCGATGTGTTGTGGCTTTGGTGAAGGAGCAGACAAGGTTTATCAGGAGACTGCCTGTCTTAGAAGGCATGAGCTATCAAGCGATGATGGACAAATATGGGTTGTTTCCTCTGGAAGCAGCGGAGGCTGAGGGGAGTTCTGATAAGAGTTTGTAAGATTATAAGAGGCATAGATACAGACAGCGAGGGTATTTTTCCAGGAGTGTAAACCTCAAGTGCCAGAGGTCATACTTTGGAGGTGAGAGGGGGGAGTTATTAAGGGGATACGAGGTATACGTTTTCTTTTTTACTGACAGAGTGGTGAATGCCTGGAATGCGTTGCCTGGTATGGTGGTAGTGACATATACATTTGAGGCGTTTAAGGGACTTTTGGATAGGTACATTAAAATGAGGATATTGAGAGATATAGAAGATGGGCATTGTGTATGTAGGAGGAATTAGTTTTTTTTAAAATTTGCTTTTTGGTGGGTCGGCATAACATTGTGGGCCGAAGTGTCTGTTCCATGTTCTAGGTTCTAAGAGGGGATTATTGCTGACTTGAGGCAAATTATGTCGGATAAATGTCCAGATCCTGACAGGGTGTCATCTTGGCAGTTGTGAGAGGCTGGTGCATAAACTGCAGGTGCCATGGCAGAGGTATTTCAAATGTCCTGAGCCAAGAGTAAACTGCCAGAGGATATCTAATGTTCTTCCGTTGTTCCGGAAAGTCTCAAAGAATAAACAGTTCAATTGGTGGCGAGTGAGCCTGACATCGTTCGTGGTCAAATTATTGGAAGGTGCTCTAAGGGACGGGATATGTACGAAGTTGGATATCATTGTTCATATGGTATACTGAATTGCAGATGACACCGAGATTTAGAATGCAACTGACAGCGAAGTATTTTATCAAAATTGCAGCATGAATGAAACAATATTAACATGGGCTGAAACACGGGAGGTGGAATTTTATGCAGACAAGAGTGAGGTGTTGTAAGTTGTGTGACCGTAGAGGATAGGATTTACACAGAGAATGGTGGGATATCGACGTGCGCGAGGAGATCTAAGAGGTCGATTCTATAATTCCTACAGAGGGTTGTAGATAGGGTGATAGGAAAAAGTTGACACATTGGCCTTCATAAAGTAAAGTACCGAGTGCAAGAATTTTGATGCTATGTTGAAATTGTATAGCTTCTCAAAAAAAAACTTGGAGTATCGTGTGCGGTTCTTGTCACCTATCCACAGGAAAAATATCAATAAACTTGAACATCCTGGTTAAGCACTATTTACTTATTTTGTAATCGGGTGTAATGTTGTATCTTTGCCCTACATTGTTATTGTAAAAAAACACATAAGAAAGTAATGTTGAACCGATCTCAGAATGTTTAAGGTAGATGTGCGTTTCAGGTTGCTCATAGTGGTGGGTGTCTGGAGTGAATGGCAGGGATGCTGGTTGGTGCAGATACGATGGACGCTATTAGATATCACTTGAATGGAGACAGGTGGACCTTGTGCATGCAGATGGAATTGGATTCGTAAGACATGAAATTGCCAAACCAATTGGTTCAGAAAAAAACAGTGAACATGGTAAACGGGTTTATCTAGGTGAGAGGCCACAACTCTGTGCATCTGCTATCGACCGCCTCAGCAAGGGCGTGATTAACCCCGAAAGGCCCAGAAAATATTCACGACTTTTGTTTCCGCGACTGGAGGACTCGAGTCAGAAGGAGACTGTGTAGTGACACCGAACTGATCCCAAAACTGAGGTGATTCAGCAATGATTCTCCCCGTCCCAACCGCAGGCTCCGGTGTTGCGAAGCAATTGTAGAGAATTGTAAAGGGTGACAAATAACACATATCGTTCATAATAGAACGTTCGACATAATTCACAAGCACGGTCATTAAGTTGCTGTGCTCACTTTAAAAGTAGTGACGTCAGGGCAGGGCGATTGCTTTCGGTTTTGGTCGTAATGGAAGTAAAGTGCTGCGGCATGTGTAAAACACTTAAAACGACTCGGGTACGTTTTACTCAAAATCTAACGACCCTACAGTGACTGTGCACTGATCCCAGAAATGGAACCCCGCCACTCCACCATGTACTGATTTGCAAGAATAAGAAGAGGCATGTGAATTCCCTCCCCTCCCACAAACCTTGCAGTTACTGTGGGTAGAACATAGAAACAAGGCTGGTCACTCCAGTGGGGCTCTTTTGTAGACGCCAGTTATAAGCAGGACCTTGAACAGTCACCGTCCTCCTTCTCCGAATTTCTGCTACCTTTAATCGTTGCCATTTGGTTCCTTCTCACTCTTGTAGTTTCCAAGCAATAATCACCCAACCTGGCCAAACTCTCCCTATGACACAGGCCCCCTCGTACTGGCGGCATTCTCGTAAATCGTTTCTACACTCCTTCCAGTTTATCCACATTTCGCTCTCTCTCATACACACACACACACACACACACACACACACACACTCACACTCACACACACACACACACACACACACACACACACACACACACACACACACACACACACACACACACACACACACACACATTTTATTTCTCTCGTTCTCCCAATCTCACCAACCGCACGCCAGCACCACTCTCTGTTCACCACCTCACTTAGCCATTCCCTCACGACTACCCTTCGCAACCACATGCCCGTCTCACTCGATCGCGATACCCTCTCCTCCCTCCTCTTGTATTCCACACCAGGGGCTGATGCCCCTAGTATCCCGGGGCTGCCAGTTGATGCGACAAAGCACCCAGGAATATCACCTGTGAGGTCAAGCGGTGAGCGTAAGGAGCTCGTACCCAGACAGGAGACGCTGCTGTACGCTCTGGTTTGTTCTCAATGCGAGGCTTTATTAATCAACTGACGGACGGTGATGATAGGATACTTCACCGCGCTGATCATCTGCTCCCTGAATTTCGACTGAGTCACGGCGTAAATAAATGTGTTCGTGCAGCAGCTGAAATTCTTCAGCAAGGCTCCGACGTGATGAAAGATCCATTCAGAATCATTGAAATTAAACCCTATTCCTTTGATCTCATAATACATGAAATTTACTACGTTCGTCACCCACAGGAGGATGAAGCTGCCGGAGATGGTGAAGAGTAAAACCACAGACCTCCTCCGGCTCTCCATCTCCGGGTCTCTGCTGTTCTCCCCCTTGCTCTGACCCTTCAGCTCCTTACGGACACGACTGGCCACAACAATGTGCCGGACCGTCAGAGCGTTGAGCAGCAGAATCACAGCGAAAGGGATGAACGGATTTAAAACTGTATCGAGCCAACCATCTACTCTCCACCAGGGGTCACTGGAAATATAGTCCATGATTTTACAGAACCACGGTACATTGTTGATAGTCTCCCTGGGTTCCCAGATGAAGAAGCGGGGAACAGTTTTCAGAAAGGACAGCACGCCGGCTGTTATTAGAACTACAGCCGCAGTTTTCCCAGTGCAAAATTTTGTTTTCAGCTTATGATAGCAAATGGCGACAAACCGATCAAAGGTGAAGGTGACGGTGAACCAGACAGAAGAGTATGTGGCTGTGAACCTCAGTACCTCGATAACTCTGCACACAGGGGTAATGCTGAGAAAAGTCCACGGATAGTAATTATATATGATTTGACGCAATATGACCTCGGTAACGACGGTCAGTAGATCCGCCGCTGCCATGGCCACCAGGTAGCGAGTGGTGCAGGTAGAGAGGCCGCACTTTCCCCGGGACAGGATCACAATCGCCGTTAAGTTCACTGCGGAGAGAAAAGAAAACAGACACTGCATTATTGAACACAGTCTACCGGAATGAATACAGGATCGGGTTTCAGCGAAAGATCAAGAGTGTTTGGGAGGGCCGCTTATCTAAACGGAGACAAGTGTAACCCTGTCTCTCACTTAACCTTTTCAGTGCTGAGATAGGGCGATATGTGGGTAATTGTCGGAGTTAACAACGAGCTGCATACAGAACAACGATCGGTTCCAATCACTATTCCAGTCGCTGATGGGACCTGTTACATCGATTTAACCATGACGTGTCCAGGCAGCTAGAAACTCAGCATCTGTCCGAGACGAAGAATGTATCCAAAGCGAAGCAACACACCGCAAATGCTGGATGAACTTTGCGACTCAAGCATCATTCATGCAACTGAACAAGCATTCAAAGTATCCCGCCGAGACCTTTCTTCAGGACAAAGCGCAGCCCAGTTTATGACGGGTCTCAGAGGGAAAACAGAGACAGCAGTGTAACCCAATATGAGTGGCTCCATTAATGGATTCATTCCACAGCGCATGTCATTTCAAAAACCAACGTAAATACATCTGTGGACAGGCCCAATTTTTGATGATCAGTCGGTGGAATCTGACTGTGACAGGCTTCAGAGGGATACGTGAAACACAGGAACAGCAGTTCACTCGGGTCAATAATTCGGAAACAGTGAACTTTGCGGTGTTAACTGCTACCAGTCACATCTTTCCGGAGAGGGCCCGCCCGAAGTCCGTGACAGTTCTGAGACCGTCCTACCGAAGCCATTCTAGTCTTACCTTCCTGGAGAGCTGCCTGCCCCTGGCACTGATATAATTCTGGGTAAATTCCGACTAAATGCCTTCCAGTCACCTCTTCCAAGAGGACTTCCTGTCCAAAACGCTGGGGCAGCTCTGGAGAAGATCCCATCACACCTTTCAGTTCAAGGCACTACTACAACACTGGACAAGATGCTATTGAAACTTGCCATTCACACCTTCGCAGAGATCTGCCTCTCCCCAGCACTGTGACAACTCTGCACAAGGTGTCATTAAAGGACGATGTACCTACTCTGTAATAACTCAGAAGCAATTAACACTACTGTGCATCTCTCCTAGACGTGCATTTCTCTGATATGCCTATTCCCAGCACCGGGACAACACTGGAGAAAATTCCATTGAAAACAGGTACAGTGTTCAAGTCCATCCCGTGAGTTGGGACAGAGACAGGGTTTTAGTTTTGTTTGTCACTAAATATGAACATTTAGGATGTTGATTTGACAAGATGGATATACCCGACGGATACTTGTGCGACGAGCTGGCGAAATGATCAATGACAGGTTCTTGCAGGTTAACATACAGAAATACCAGACATGAGTTGCTCCGCTCACTCACCAGGAACTCCAATTACGGCAATGAACACGTTGAATATTTTATACAGTCTCAAGTAACTATCAAATAAAGCAGACATTTTCTTTGTCCAGTGATGTGTCCCCGTGTGCTATAGGCGATCTCTCGGAATGAACTGTTGAGGCAACGCATGCCTGGGGTTTTTAATAACACTGAGCAACTCCACAGGGACAGAGCGCAATAGATTTAAAAATAAAGATTTTAAAATTGTTTTCCACCCGATTAGTCAGACAAGCGCATTCCCTGCGGTGACGGAATGTGATTAACTGAGTGAATTAATTGTGAAACTGCTAACAATGGAAACTGTGATGGTACTAAGGGGTGTAAATTGCGAGCGTCATTCTTCCAGCAAAGGGGAACATTGTTTCAAACACCATCAGACTCAGCTCTCCACCTTATGTTTCCTTGGTGCGACTTTTGTCCATCTGTTGAGCAGATCCGTTGAGAGTAAAACGCCGCTCCACTCTGATTCTTCACGTTGTCCTTCCAGATAACATGACTGCATCCTTCCCTGTCACTCTCCACTATCAGTAACAATCCTCAGTTTGTGTGAAGTGTACCAAGCTTCGTTCTGAGTCAAATAAAAAGCACGTGTGCATGTTCATTACCATTGAGATAAATGTATGGTTTGAGAAAAGAAACACTGCTGCTTTCTATTTGTCTTATTCTTACATAGAACAGAGAATGGTACTGAGAAGGGAAAAGACCCTTCGGCCAACAGTGTCAATACCAGCCAAACGGACCGCTCCATCCTATGCATAATTGGCTACCCACTTTCCCTGTCTGACCGTTTGTCAATCTTACAACATTTTTTGCGGACTTCTGGGTTTTCTTCCAAGATGCTTTTTGACTGTCTGTGTGAATTAGTTGTACCAGCAAAAGTATGTAAAACTTCAAAGGTATCTTATCAATTACAATGTTCTTCCATTGTAAATGTGTACTTCAAAGGAACCGTTTGTCAGACTCAAAATATTGAAGTAAGTTATGTTAACCTAGTTAAAATTGTACTGAATCACCCTTTTGTCGCCATTGTCTCCAGAAGATTAAACCCTTGACGTAGCATGAGTTTGAGACTCTCCAGGAAAATGTCTATTTGTGGTGATGAATCAACACTTACATGTCCACTAACCTTTCCAATGTTCTCAGTGACTGTGTCACAGTCAGTACACATAAAGGCTCGTCTAGGACACACCCCTAAACCGAACACATGACCATCAAAGTCAGCAGTCCAAGCTTTAGTCTCAGTAGTCTATAGTTCTTTGACGATATGTCAAGGAACGCAACGGAGAGATGGAGAGGAAGATTTTTTAAAATGTCTAGTCGTGCATGTGTGCGTGTCAGGGCGCGTATGTCTGTGCGCCTCTATCCGTACGTGCATGTGCATGTGTTCGTGTGTGTGTGTGTGTGTGTGTGTGTGTGTGTGTGTGTGTGTGTGTGTGTGTGTGTGTGTGTGTGTGTGTGTGTGTGTGTGTGCATGTTGTGCGTGTACATGCGTACGTCTGTGTGTTTCAGTGAATGTCAACTGTGTTAATGCGAGTTTTTGTGTCTGAATGTTTTTCATATGTGTGCGTCCATTTTCCTGGCTGCATGTGATTTTGTTTCTGCTTGTGTGCGTGTGACATATACATGTATGCGTGTGTGCACGTATGTGTGTGTGTGAGAGAGAGAGAGAGAGAGAGAGAGAGAGAGAGAGAGAGAGAGAGAGAGAGAGAGTGTTTGTGCGCCTATCTATGTCTACCTTGTGTGAGTGTGCGCTGGTCTGTGTGCATGCGGTTTGTTTGTGTGCGTCTCCTGTATGTCTGTGTGTGTTACTGGGTATGTGTTTTTTTTCCTGTACATGTCTGTGCATGATTGTGCGTGTCTGTGTCTCTGGTTGAGAGTCTGAGTGTGTTGATATAAGATACCAGCTAGCGGACAGCGTCGGGACGGAGTGGCTACCGAGAATACTTGTCGAGTGTGGAAGAAGGCAGTCAGGACAGCAGAGGGATGTGCATATACTAGTTTGGTGAACTATGCAGCATGCATTGTTTGTAAGGGATGCAGAAATGTCATGGACTTAATTCTGAAGAGGGCAGATCAAGTGTAGAACTACACACACAGAGACGAATAAACAGCCGAAGTGACAAAGACTGGGAACGGCATCCGGAGGCAGTCTTCGTACGGTGAGCCTCTCAGCCGCATCGACTCTGAGGACAGGTGAGGAGCCGGGGCTCGGTTTCCAGCTCTGCAGCGAGGTCTGGGTTCAGGGGCATAGGGTCCGGGGAGAAGATACCCACTGGGGTAAATCCAGCCCGGCACACCTCCACCTCCCCTACCCTCCCCCTGTCCTGAAGTAAATCCAGACACGTCTGTACCCAGATTAGGCGGTGCTCCGGTCAGCGTCTGTTCTCCATGTTCGGGGTGGCTGAAACTAAATCCTGTCTGTCGGTATAAACGGCAATACCCTTTGGCTTTAGAAATGGAGGGATGTCAATGGAGCAGACTGACACGGCCGCTGCCTGGGAATCGCCGCCAGGGGGTGTCTGGAGCTCGGGCTGGGCATGACAGTCAGCGAACCGCTAGTGCTGCGATGCTGAATAGGCGGCAGGCGCTGGGAAACCGGAAACAAAAAAAGATCCTGTCAGAATACAAAGTGGCCCATTGAGACCAAAGGCTGCGACTGTTGCCCGTGTTTCTCAGGAAAGCAGTCCGCTCACAACGGAAATCACCAAGGCGGTTCAGAGAAGAGAGGCCCGTGTTTCTCAGGAGAGCAGTCCTCTCACAACGGAGATCACCAAGGCAGTTCAGAGAAGAGAGGCCCGTGTTTCTCAGGGGAGCAGTCCACTCACAACGGAGATCACCAAGGCAGTTCAGAGAAGAGAGGCCCGTGTTTCTCAGGGGAGCAGTCCACTCACAACGGAGATCACCAAGGCGGTTCAGAGAAGGGAGACACACATGATATGGTCATTAGAAGTAAACACGTTTATAATGCGTGTATACTATTGAGTAATGGAACTTGAGATTCATATAACAGGAGGCAGGGACAAACTTAACATAAGAAACATAAGAAACAGGAGCAGGAGTAGGCCATCCGGCCCATCGAGCCTGCCCCGCCATTCAATAAGATCATGGCTGATCTGTCCGCAAACTCAGCTCCATCTACCTGCCTTTTCCCCAGAACCCTTAATTCCCTTACTCTGTAAAAACCTATCTAACCTTAACTTAAACATATTTAGTGAAGAAGCCTCAACTGCTTCCCTGGGCAGAGAATTCCATAGATTGACCACTCTCTGGAAAACAACAGTTTCTCCTCATCTGCGTCCTAAACCTTTTCCCCTGAATCTTGAGACAATATCCCCTATTTCTAGGCTATGGAAACAACTTTCCTACTTCTTATCTATCCCTTTCTAACTTTTGTTTGTTTCTATAAGATCCCTTCTCATTCTTCTGAACTCCAGAGAGTACAGTTCCAGGCGACTCAATCGCTCCTCATAGGTTAACCCCTTCATCCCTGCAATCAACCTGGTGAACCTCCTCTGCAGGCCTCCAAAGCCAGTATATCCTTCGTCAAGTATGGACACCAAATCTGCACACAGTACTCCAGGCGCGGCCTCACCAGTACCCTGTATAGTTGCAGCATGTTCTTCCTGCTCCTGAATTCAATCCCTCGAGCTATGAAGATCAACATTCCGTTTGTCTTCTTAATAAACTGCAGTAACTTCAAGGCAACTTTTTGCTATTCATGAACAAGCACTCCAAAGTCCCTCTGCACAAAAGTATGGTGAAATATTTCACCATTTAAATAATAATCTGCTTTTCGATTATTCCTTCTATAGATGGTGACTGAGGACAGAGGCTTGTTGAGGAGGAGAGTGAGCGGGAGAACATCCGGAGATGAGCAAGTCAGACAAGGTAACGGGAAAGTGACAATGATATGGTTAAGAGTATAAGCAATCTTTGCAAGTGAGGGGTTTCTGTGGAGATGCAGAATCCCTAGAAGTGAAGGAAAGAGGGCACAGTAACAGCTGGATGCAGCTGTGGGAAGACATGGTTTGTCAGGTCTGACGACTAGCTGAATGTACCATAACCTTCAGACTGAATCAGAAAACCATTCTGAGGGTATTTGAAATGTCATAATCGGTGAGATGTGATCACATGTGCAGAGGGCAGGGGTTGTATCTCCATCAGACCCTCAGTGAGATGGTTCAAGTTACAATGTGCAGGGATGAAAGCACAGTGTTTGGCGCCGGATTTCATCAGCGATTCTGAAACAGTGAGAGGGTTAGCTTTGGGGTAATGGAAGCAAGATTAATTAAAGAAGACAATGGAACTTCATCAACTACCATTGATTTAGCAGAACTGACCAATTTATTCTATTAATAATTAATTCATCATATTCTGATTTGTAATTTCCACAGTCAGTGCTTTTCTGCTAATGACTGAGTCCAGAAATTTACAGAATGGGAGAAGTGGCTGCCCAGTGACTGTTCCTGTGATCAAAGTCGCTGGGACGACCCACCACTGAGCCGGCATTGTCTTTTCCATTTTCTTTCACTCAGTTTGCCACTCAACAAATTCATTGTCTACAAGACATCACAGAACTCACAGAGAAGAGAACCCCGTCAGAGGATTCCCCGCTCTTCCTCAGCCTGGTGATGGGCAAAGGCGCGCAGTCCCAGGGAGCTATATGGGAATCCTTTGTGAAAATGAGGAATGTGTAGGAAAAGTTGGACAAAATGCTGAAAGAAGTTTTGGTGCTTGGTATGGTAAAGCAAGACTCTAAATTGGAAATCACTTTGAAATATTGTGGGCTTAACAATGTTGTAAAGCATAGACAGAGAACACAGACAGAACATAGACGTAGAACATAGACATAGAACATAGACATAGAGCAAAGACATAGAACATAGACAGAACATAGACGTAGAACATAGACGTAGAACATGGACAGAGGCCATAGAATGTAGAGCACAGGAACAGAGTCTTCGACACAAAATGTTGTGCTGAACCAAATAAATTAGTAACCAATGGCTACTAAACTGATCCCTTATACCTACATAATGTCCATATCCCTCCCGTCTCTTCAGAATCATCTGTCTATCTAAGCACTTCTTAAAAGTCTCTGATGTATCTGCCTCTACCACCGCCACAGATACGCATTCCCGCCACCCAACACTCTTTGTGAAAGAACTTGCCTGGCATATTTCCTTTGAGCTGATCTGCTCTCACAGTAAATGCATGGCCTCTGGTGTTAGATACTGTATTTCAACACCGGGAAAATGATACTGAGTGTCCAATCTACCTATGCCTCCTATAATCTTATAAACCCCTATCAGATCTACCCTCAGCCTCCGCCTCTCCCCAGTTAATAACAAGTTTGGCCAACCACTCATTATATCACGTGCCCTCTAATCCAGTCGATGCCCTGGTGATCCTCTTCTGCACCCTCTCCAGATCCTTATCGTGTACACACACACACACACACACACACACACACACACACACACACACACACACACACACACACACACACACACACACACACACACACACACACACACACACACACACACACATATATAATAGGGTTAACACAGTTGTATACAATTCTCCAGATGAGGCCTCGCTAGAGTTTTATAAAGCTGCAACATAACCTCCTGACTTTTGGATTCAATGCTTCAACTAGGTGTCATTGTACACCAGTCATTGAAGGTGGGCATGCAGGTACAACAGGCGGTGAAAAAGGCAAATGGTATGTTGACATTCACAGCAAGAGGATTCGAGTACAGGAGCATGGATGTTATACTGCAGTTGTACAAGGCCTTGGTGAGACCACACCTGGAGAATTGTGTGCTGTTTTGGTCCCGTAATCTGAGGAAAAACATTCTTGCCATAAAGGGAGTACAAAGAAGGTTCACCAGATTGATTCCTGGGATGGCAGGACTTTCATATTAAGAAAGGCTGGATCGACTAGGCTTATACTGGCTGGAATTTAGAAGATTGAAGGGGAATCTTATTGAAACGTATAAAATTCTAAAGAGATTGGAATGGCTAGATGCAGGAAGATTGTTTCCGATGTTGGGGAGTCCAGAACGAGGGGTCACAGTTTAAGGATAAAGCGGAGGCCTTTTAGATCCGAGATGAGGAAAAACCTCTTCACACAGAGAGTGGTGAATCTGTGGAATTCTCTGCCACAGGAAACAGTTGAGGACGGTTCATTGGCTATATTTAAGAGGGAGTTAGATATGGCCCTTGTGGCTAAAGGGATCGGGGATATGGAGAGAAAGCAGGTACAGGGTTCTGAGTTGGATGATCAGCCATGATCATACTGAATGGCGGTGCAGGCTCGAAGCGCCCAATGGCCTACTCCTGCACCTATTGTCTATGTTTCTAACTAATAAGGGAAAACGTGCCATTTGCCATCTCAACCACCCAATAATCCTGCAGAGACACTTTTAGGGCGCTGTGAGCTTTGACCCCAAGATCGTTATGCTCATTAACACTGTTCAGGGTTTTGCATTTAACAATGTACTTCCTCTCTACATTTGACCTACCAAGTTGCAACACCTCACATTTGGCATGGTTAAACTCCATCTGCCATTTCTCCGCCCATATCTGCAAATGATTGACAGGGTATCCCAGTGTTTTCCTTGCTAGTCTTCTGTGCTGTTCACTCCACCAGCGTTAAACCAGCCGTCTGCGTCTTCACCACGTCATTTAAGACAAACTGCAGAGACCCCGGTAGAGATCCCTGCGGAACACCATTCATCTCAGACCGCCACCTAGAGGATTACAGCACAGTGTAGGCCCTTATAGACTGTAAGACGATACCATGAGAAGAATGAATCCATTCGGCCTCCAGAGTTGTTCCGTCAACCTCCTTCCTCTTCTTCTTCCTCTTCCTCCATTCAAATTGTACTCATCTGCAACCCATCTTCAATGATTCTTCTTTTCCAGGGGAAGAACATCTTAGTGATTTCCTTTGACGTTTCATTGGCTCTGTTTCGAACAGGATTGCGTTGATATCTCCATGCCCAACTCTCCTCCTTTTGCAGCCTGGCTTAGAACCGTGCATGGCGGACTTCCCTTCAATCATGGCCGATCTTAATATGCGTCTCCATCTCATTTCCATGTGTTCCCCCTATAACCATTAGCCAGATGACTAATCAAGCACATACCAATCACCGCTTTCAATGGACCCAAAGACTTGGCTCCCATAACCGTTTCTGGCAATGGATTTCTCAAATCCATCACCTTCCGGCTAATGACACTCTTCCTCATTTCAGTCCCAAACTCCGTCCTTGAATTCTGAGGCTGCGACCTCTGTTACTCGAGTGCAACTATCGAAACGTGCTCCACGTCCACTCTATGTAGGCCTTTCAAGAGTCGATATGTTTCATTGAGATTAACCCCCTCCCCATTTACACTGTACTAAACTCGAATGAGTACATTCCTAGAGCCATAAAACACTCATTGTATGGTAACCTTTTTATTTCCGGGAACATTCCTGGTGAAGCTCCTTCAGACCTCATCCAATGCCACAGATCATTTCTCATATAACAGCCCGAGAACAGCACGCAATAATCCAAGTACATGACTTACCTTATAGAAAACTGCTATGCAGCAGAACGGTGGAACAGCCGAATGGCCTTCTTCCGCGCTGCACCTTTGCCGCGATCCAGTTGATAAGAATCTATTCTGTGTAAGGGAAGAGAAGTTGAAGGTACATTTTATGAAGACTTTGGTTGTCATTGCCGAGTGTGCTGTCAATCACTTTCAAAGCTCAGATTCCAGCATTCTCAGACTGTGGGGAAGCAGACTGAAGCGCCCCTGCACTAAGACAGCCAGTAGAATGTGCTGATCAACGTTACAGTGGCTGGGATGTTCGCAGCGCCGGTGACTATCTCTGCACAGGTGGATTTCAACATTGTCGTTCATGTTCAGACCATCGCTGTGATGAGGTCTGAAGCCGAGTGGTCCCGGTCGTATCGGCACTGGGGCGTTTCAGGTCATCTGTTGCTGATAACACAGCTGAAGACGCCTTCAAACCCGTCGCTGCCCATTCAAATCGGAGAATCTTTGTTTTTCATCAGTCAGATTATTTTGCTCATGTTCGTTCCACTAGGGCAATGTATATATTACTGACAAGAAGCCAGTACTGTATCTGTATTGAGGTAGTTAGATGGAAGAAATTCTTGTCCACACCCGCATTTGTTTCGTTCCCATTAACTTTATTCTGCCCAGAGTCGTTTCTTGACCACGTGTTTTAAATGCAAATGAAAAGATCGGGATAAAACTGGAAAATGGGTTGAAATGGGGAAGACGGAATTTAATGCAGACGAAAACGACGATTTTCAGTTAGGTAGGAGCAAGTAGGCTAGGTCTTACACAGTCAACGGTAGGGTGTTGAGAAGTGTAGTAGAACAAAGAGACCTGGGGATACAGGTGCATAATACGTGAAAGTGTGTCACAGGTAAATGGAGTCAGACATTTTTTTTTGGCACATTGGTCTCCCTCAATCAAAATACTGAGTGAACGAGATGGGATATCATGTTTTAAAGAGTACAGAGAAAATTCAGAAGGATAATACAGGCTCCGGAGGACCCGAGTATCAAGGGAAAATTGAATAGGTTCGGACTGTAGTGTTTCGAGCGAACAAGATTGAGAACAGTAAATAAAAACAGAAAATGCTGGCAGAACTCAGCAGGCCAGACAGCTTCTATGGGAGGAGGTAGTGACGACGTTTCGGGCCGAAACCCTTCATCAGGAGTGAAGTAACATGGGATGGTCGAGGGGGGATAAGAAGTGGGGGGAGGGATGAAGTAGAGAGCTGGGAAGTGATAGGCTGAAGGGAAATGGGCAAGGGGGTAGGTGGAGAATTATGAGAAATTAAAGAGAAAGAAAGGTAGGGCTGGGGGGAGATTATAGTGAGGGGGGAAAAAAAGAGAGAAAGAGAACCAGACTAAAATTGTAGATAGGGATGGGGTAAGGGGGGTGGCAGGGGTTATCAACGGAGGTCAGTGAGTTGGATGTTCATGCCGCCAGGAAGGAGGCTACCTAGGCGGGAGATAAGGTGTTGCTCCATCGACCTGCGTGTGGCCTCATCTTGACGGTAGAGGAGGCCAAGGACAGACATATTGGAGTGGGACTGGTCTGTGGAATTGAAGTGTGTGGCCACAGGGAGATCCCGCCACTGCTGGAGGACCGAGCGTTGGTGTTCGGCGAAACGGTCTCACAGTCTGCGGCGGGTCTCCCCAATGTATAAATGGCCACATCGGGAGCACCGGATACAGTATATCACCCCAGTTGACTCGCAGGTGAAGTGGTGCCTCACCTGAAAGGACTGTCTGGAGCCTAGGATGGTGGTGAGGGAAGAAGTGTGGGGGCAAGTGTAGCACTTCTTCCGTTTGCAGGGATGAGTGCCCGGAGGGAGGTCGGTGGGGAGGGATGGGGGGAATGAATGGACAAGGGAGTCGCGTAGGGAGCGATTCCTGCGGAAAGCCGAGAGTGGGGGAGAGGGGAAGATGTGCTTGGTAGTGGGATCCCGTAGGAGGTGGCGGAAGTTACGGAGGATTATACGTTGGATCTGTAGGCTGATAGGGTGATAGGTGAGGACCAGGGGGACTCTATCCCTGGTGGGCTGGCGGGGGGATGGGGGTGAGGGCAGAGGTGCGTGAAATACGGGAGATGCGATGGAAGGCAGAGTTGATAGTGGACGAAGGGAAGCACCTTTCTTTAAAAAAGGAAGACATCTCCTTTATCCTAGAATGAAAGGCCTCATCCTGAGAGCAGATGCGGCGGAGGCGAAGGAATTGAGAGAAACGGATAGCATTTTTGCAGGAGACAGGGTGGGAGGAGGAATAGTCCAGGTAGCTGTGAGAGTCTGTAGGTTTGTAGTTGACATAGGCTGGATAGGCTGTGGCCACACACTTCAATTCCACAGACCACTCCCACTCCGATATCTGTCCATGGCCTCCTCTCCCGTCAAGATGAGGCCACACGCAGGTTAATGGAGCAGCACCTTATCTTCCGCCTAGGTAGCCTCCTACCTGCCGGCATGAACGTTCAACTCACAGACCTCCGTTGATACCCCTAGCCCATTTCCCTTCAGCCTATCACTTCCCAGCTCTTTACTTCATCCCTACCCCCCTCTTCTTATCCCGCCTCGCATCCCATGTTACTTCACTCCTGATGAAGGGTTTCGGCCCGAAACGACGTCACTACCTCCTCCCATAGATGCTGCCTGGCCTACTGAGTTCTGCCAGCATTTTGTGTTTCTATTTATTTGCAGCATCTGCAGATTCACTCGTGTTGCCTGAAGATTGAGAGGGCATTTGATGGGGCCATACTTGACTATGAGTGATCTAGATAGGGTAAATACAAGCAGGCTTTTTCCACTGAGGTTTGGTGGGACTACAACCAGAGGACATGGGTTAAAAGTGAAAGGTGAAAAGTTTCAGGGGCTCATCAGGGAAAACCTCTTCACTCGGAGGGTCGTGAGAGTGTGGCCGAGCTGCGAGCAGAGGTGCAGTACTCGAACTGGATTTCAATGAGGTTTGTTAAGTGCATAGTTGATCGGGCTATGAAGGGTTTTGCTCACGGTGCAGGTCTGTAGGAGTAGGCAATTAAGTGCGAGAGGTCCTGTTCCGAGAACTTAGTACAGTGTTATAGGCATGTAACTCTGACAGCGCTATCTTCCCCACATATGGACACTAGTAAATGCAGCCCATCTTCCGCCCACATTGCCCATTGATTCATTGCTTCAGATTGCTCATTGTTTCTTGTTTCATTACTTCAGGTAAATCTTTGGTGTGATATTCTCATTTTTCGGAAAGCAATTTGCCACTCACACATTCTCTCTCTCTCTCTCTCTCTCTCTCTCTCTCTCTCTCTCACACACACACACACACACACACACACACACACACACACACACACACACACACACACACACACACACACACACACACACACACACACACACACACACACACACACACACACACTCCTCTATCCTCCATCGTCTATCGTCTTGCTGTCCTCATCCCTGCTGTTTTTATCGTCCCGGAGATGCCGGGTCCATAGGAGAATCGACCAGGGAATACCCAGGAGATCAGGCGATGAATGTAGGGAGCCGGAGCCCGGAATGGCGACACTGTGGTCGCCTCTGCGTTATGCTCAGGCCGTGGCTTTATTAATGAACTGAAACACCGAGATGACCGGATATTTCACCGCGCTGATCACCTGCTCCCTGAATTTCGACTGAGTCAATGAGTAAATAAATGTGTTCGTGCAGCAGCTGAAATTCCTCAGCAAATACCCGACGTAGTGAAAGATCCATTCAGAATCATTGAAATCGAATCCTTCTCCTGTGACCTGATAATATATGACGTTAACAACCATTGTCATCCACAGGAGGATGAAGCTGCCGGAGAGGGTGAAGAGTAAAATCACAGACCTCCTCCTGCTCTCCATCTCCGGGTCACTGCGGTTCTCCCCCTTGCTCTGACCCTTCAGCCCCTTACGGACCCGACTGGCCACTAAAATGTGCCTGACTGTCAGAGCGTTGAGCAGCAGAATCACAGTGAAAGGGAGGAACGGAGTCAAAACGGTATCGAGCCAATCATATCCTACCCACCCTGGGTCAGTGAAATAATTGTCTATAGGTTTGCAGAGCCATGGTATATTGTCGATGATCACTAAGGGTTCTTGGGCGAAATAGCGGGCAAGGTTTTTCAGACACGACAGTACGCAGGTTATCGTTAGAATCACAGCCGCAGTTTTCCCGGTGCAATATTTTGTTTTCAGATTCCGGCAGCAAATGGCGACAAACCGATCGAAGGTGAAAGTGACGGTGAACCAGACAGAACAGTCTGTGGCTGTGTACCTCAGTACCTCGATAGTCATACAAGCGGGGGTAACGCTCACAAAGCTCCACAGAAAGTAATAGTATTTGATAGGAACAAAAATCACCTCGGTGACAATGGTCAATAGATCCGCCGCTGCCATGGCTACCAGGTAGCGAGTGGTGCAGGTGGAGAGGCCGCACTTTCCCCGGGACAGGATCACAATCGCCACGAAGTTCACTGGTAAGAGATAGAGAGAGGAGTACAGACACTGGACATACCGAACATATCTTCAGGGAGTTAACACGGGATCGGGTTTCAGCTAAAGATCAGCAGTGCTGGAGCCGGTGAACGGCTGCTAATGCAACGTCTGACACGGGTCGCACTGTCACTGACCTGCCGTTTTCAGTGTGCAGATAAGATGATGTGTGGGGGATCATCAGGGATAAAAATAAACCACATGGACAACAATGATCGGCGCTAATCCCATTCCAGTCACTGGTGGAACCGGTTTCACTGATTTAACCGTGACTGACCAGGCATCTGGAAACTCAACATCTGACGGGGCCGAGGAGCGATCCACGTCCAAAGGGAACCAAAGCAGGTAAAATGCTGGAGGATCTCGGCAGATCAGGCAACATCCATGGAGATTAACAAAACGTTTCAGGTCGAGACCTTTCTCCAGGTCGAAGCTCTGCTCCATTTTACGACGGGTCTCAAAGGGAAAGCAGGTACAATTCAGTAACCAAAGGTTGAGTTGCCAAATTCATTGATTAATTCGATAGGGCAGTTCAATTCGACACACACGCTAGCAGAGCCGTGAACACTGGTTCAGGTGATCAGACACAATTATTGACCAACAGGCAGTAGAATCAGAAAGTGACAAACTCCACAGGATGACGTGAAATACTACACGCGACCAGAGTTTCACTCAGGAGCATTGAATTTCACAATCTATTTCCCTCAGATTCAACCTTTACTGGAGAGTTGCGTGACCCCAGCATTGGGGCACCTTTGGACAAGGGAACATTAAAACCGTCCAAATCACAGCCTCCCGGAGAGCGTTCTGTCCCCAGCCCTGGAAAAACTCTGAACAGCTCTGTTATTAATATCCTCCCAGTCTCACATTCTCGGGAGCCGCCTGTCTCCGGCACTGGTACCACTCTGGACAAGGTGCCATTAATGGATCAGGAGTTCGGTCTGATTAGTAACTCAGAAAGGGTCAACATCACAATGCACCGTATAACTCTCAGTCACACTTTCCCGGACAGCTGCCTGTCCCCGGCACTGGTACCGCTCTGGACAAGGTGTCATTAAAGGCAAAAACAGCGTTCGAGTCGATCCCACGAATCAGAGGAGAGACAGAGGTTTAGTTTCGTTCACCATTAAGTATGCAAAATCAGAATATTGAATTGACAAGATCGACATCACTGAGGGATATTTGCCAAACGATTATCAAGTTGGAAACCTGTCAAATGATCATTAACAGTTTCACACCGGTTAATACACAGAACTACCAAACATGAGTTGCTCTGCTCACGCACCGGGAAACCCAATGACGGCAATGAACACGTACAATATTTTCTCCACACTCCAGAGGCTATCCAACACTGCCGACATATTCGGTGATGTGTCTCCGTATGCTACAGGCGATACCTCCCAAAGAAATGTTGAGGCAGCACATGCCTGGCGTTTTAATACAATTTAGCGCTCCGCAGGGACAGACTTCAACCTGTATAAAAATAATTTTCAATTAATTACAATTCGATTACATCAGACAAGTGCAATCCTCGCGGCGCACCATTCTGTTTAATTTAGTGAACTAATTGTGAAAATGAGAACAATGGAAATTCTGAGGGTACTAAGCGGTGTAAATGTCAAGCAACATTTTTCCACGAAAGGGGATATTTCTTCAAGCACCATCAAACCCAGCTCTCCACATAATGATGTATCAGTCGGCTTTTGTCCATCGGTTGAGGAGACGTGCTGAGAGTAAAGCGGCTACTCCACTCGGTTTCTCCCCCAATTGTAACCACAGCTCATCCCATTGTAGCTTTATCTCCAACGCCCGATTACCAGCAACCATCCTCAGCTTGCTTCCCTGAAGTGTACCGAACTTTGCCCTGGTTCAAAACATGTCTACGCTCATCACCACTGAGAGAAACGTGTACTCGGAAAGTAAACGTTAGGGACGTCTATCGTCTTACTTCTACACAGAACAGAGACAGGTAAAGCACAGGAACAAACCCTTCGGCCCACAGTCTCTGTGCCAACCATGACGTCATATTAATTGGATCTCACCTACCTACGCATGACCAGTTCGCTACATTCTCTGACTGTGAATGTCTCAACCTTCTCAGCAGTTGTCTCGGAAGCTTTTTAACCATATATCAGAATTAGATGGATCTAACAAAAGAGTCTGAACTTTCAAAGGTGTCTTATCATGTACAATGTGCTTTTGCTATAAATATGTACGTCAAAGGACCCTTTTTTTCAGACACAAAATATTGAAGTAAATTATGCCAAAGTTGCTTGTGAACATTTATTGAATCGCCTACTGTTAACATTGTCTCCTAGAGCATATACTTGGCGTACTTTCAGTTTCAGAGTCTCTGCCGGGAATAGATCCAAGAAAATGTTTATTCATGTTGATGAATAAACACTTTCATATCCTCTCCGATCTTTTCAGTGCCTTCCTCACAATGTCTGTTTTTGAGCAAGTGTGTGCTTTTCTGTATCTATGGATGTTGTGTCCGAGTGTTCCTGTAGCTGTGCGTGCGTGTGTGTACGGAGTCTGTTTGTTTATATACCTGTACGTGACCATGTATGATGTGTGTGTTGTGTGACTCTGTTTGGAGGCGCGTCTGTGTCTGTCTCTGTCTGTATGTGTTTGTGTAAGAGACCAGCTAGCACATAGCGCTCCGTCATTGTCAAGACGGCGTGGCTACAGAAAACACTTAGCTTTCGTGGAAGGGCGCATTCAGGACTCCAGAGAGATGTGTCCATACTGGTTCGGGAAACTATACAGTACTGCATTGTTCGTGAGGGATACAGCGATATCACGGGCTTACTTCTCAAGAAGGAGTTCGGACAGTCTCTACTAATACATTTGATGGAAGGTAAGAGTTCACCTATAAGGAACGGGTGATGGCTGACTTCAGAAAAGTGAGGAAATCACTGTGAAACTTGTCGAATACTGGAAAACGCAGGACCCAGCGGGGATCTGCAGAGGAAGAGGTGAAACTGCATTTATGTTTGTGTGGGTGTGTTTCTAGCAGTGTTTCTATGTGGGTGTGGGTGTCTATATGCTGCTGTACATGTGTTTGTCTTTTTGTGTTTGCATTTTTTTTGTGTCTGTGTGTTTCTGTCTCTATATTTCTTTGTGTCTATCTATACGTGTTAGTGTGTGTGACCGTGTTTCGGTGCCTGTGTCTGGTCTGTGTGTGTGTGTGTGTGTGTGTGTGTGTGTGTGTGTGTGTGTGTGTGTGTGTGTGTGTGTGTGTGTGTGTGTGTGTGTGTGTGTGTGTGTGTGTGTCTGTCTGTCTGTCCTTGCTTGTATGTGAGTGTATGCGTATGTATCTATGTCTGAGGGTGTTCCTGCGATAGTGCTGGTGTCTGTTGCTATATGTATGTCTGTCTGGTGTGTCTGTGCGAGTCTCTAGTATTGCCCACATACGTGTATTCGTCTAAGCCTGTGTGTGTGTGTTTGTGTGTGTTTACGTGTCTCTCTGTGCGTGTGTGTGTGTGTGTGTGTGTGTGTGTGTGTGTGTGTGTGTGTGTGTGTGTGTGTGTGTGTGTGTGTGTGTGCCGGGCTTGACTTATAATTGCAGAATCTTTACATCGCTTCATACCCTCACTCTATCCTCTCTGCTCTTCTGTAAATATATTGTGGATAATCAATATACGTTCTATGTTCTAAGTTTCTCTATGTTTCTATGTTCTAAGTGAGCGGTAACTCGTTGCGAAATACATGATGCTATAATTTTATATACAGTTTGTAAATAAATAATAGGACTATATGTAGATGGATCTTTTGAGATTTCCCCTTTAGGTAACAGGTCTGTTTTACATTCTGTCGAAAATTCACGTAATTTTTCACGATTTTTGAGAAACCTGTCGACATGTATTGGTATGCACGGATGAAGGCAAGCTATTTTTATAGCGATAATTTTGAATATTATTACTTCCAGTACTTATCTCTGCTGAGGCTATTGTCAATCTGGTGCGTCAAACTTAATTTCAGTGTCCTATTTGAAACTTTTTTTTTTTCCTGGCCTGATAATTCTGTTTTCGTGGCTTTGTGTATTTCATGAATCTAACTAGTCAGGCCTTGTAAGCACTGAACTTTGATTTTAGTCAACCTGTAAACTTTACAGTACGATTGTTAGGCTGCTCGCATCTTGTATTTCCTCAGTATTGCTGATATTTCAGTAGCTTTTCTCTTAATCATCTTGCTCTGGTTATCCTTTTTATATCAATTAGTCGCACTACTTCTGCTCTTAAGATTATAATTTTGTTTCTTAATCTCTAGTTCCATTTTGGTGTTCTGCTGTCATCATTCAGCGTTGAGTTTCAAATAAGGAGTTCCTCTATTTTGTCGTTAAAGTAATTGTGTGTTTCTTCAAATGTTTCAAGTTTTCCGAAACGATGTGGTCATGTAATGTTGTAGAAAGTATTAACATTTTTTGCAAGTTTTCATGATGTATTTTGCTTGGGAATGTAGGGTCTTTTAGCTGGGTCAACGTCCATATATTCTGAATATATGCTGCTGTACATGTGTTTGTCTTTTTGTGTTTGTATTTTTTTGTGTCTGTGTGTTTCTGTCTTTATATTTCTTTGTGTCTATCTATACGTGTTAGTGTGTGTGACCGTGTTTCGGTGCCTGTGTCTGTGTCTGTGATAGTGTGTGTGTGTGTGTGTGTGTGTGTGTGTGTGTGTGTGTGTGTGTGTGTGTGTGTGTGTGTGTGTGTGTGTGTGTGTGTGTGTGTGTGTGTGTGTGTGTGTGTGTGTGTATGTGTGTGTATACGTGTCTCTCTGTGCGTGTGTGTGTGTGTGCCGGGCTTGACTTATAATTGCGGAATCTTTACATCGCTTCATACCCTCACTCTATCCTCTCTGCTCTTCTGTAAATATATTGTGGATAACCAATATACGTTCTATGTTCTAAGTTTCTCTATGTTTCTATGTTCTAAGTGAGTGGTAACTAGACAGATACATAGATAGATAGATAGATAGATAGATAGATAGATAGATAGATAGATAGATAGATAGATAGATAGATAGATAGATAGATAGATAGATAGATAGATAGATAGATAGATAGATAGATACTTTATTCATCCCCATGGGGAAATTCAACATTTTTTCCAATGTCCCATACACTTATTGTAGCAAAGCTAATTACATACAATACTTAACTCAGTAAAAATATGATATGCATCTAAAATCGCCCTCTCAAAAAGCATTAATAATAGCTTTTAAAAAGTTCTTAAGTAGTTTACTTAAATACATTGAGTCCTAACCCCGGCACTTTAACATATCTTACTCCTAGCGGTTGAATTGTAAAGCCGAATGGCATTGGGGAGCATTGATCTCTTCATCCTGTCTGAGGAGCATTGCATCGATAGCAACCTGTCGCTGAAACTGCTTCTCTGTCTCTGGATGGTGCTATGTAGAGGATGTTCAGGGTTTTCCATAATTGACCGTAGCCTACTCAGCGCCCTTCGCTCTGCTGCCGATGTTATACTCTCCAGTACTTTGCCCACGACAGAGCCCGCCTTCCTTACCAGCTTATTAAGACGTGCGGCGTCCCTCTTCTTAATGTTGCCTCCTCAAGACGCCACCACAAAGAAGAGGGCGCTCTCTTGTTGCGAAATGCATGATGCTATAATTTTATATACAGTTTGTAAATAAATAATAGGACTATATGTAGATGGATCTTTTGAGATTTCCCCTTTAGGTAACAGGTATGTTTTACCTTCTGTCGAAAATTCACGTACTTTTTCCACGATTTTTGAGAAACCTGTCGATATGTATTGGTATGCACGGATGAAGGCAAACTATGTTTATAGCAATAATTATGAATATTATTACTTCCAGTACTTATCTCTGCTGAGGCTATTGTTAATCTGGTGCGTCAAACTTAATTTCAGTGTTCTATGTGAAACTTTTTATTTTTTTTCCTGGCCTGATAATTCTGTTTTTGTGGCTTTGTATATTTCATGTATCTAACTAGTCTGGCTTTGTAAGCACTGAACTTTGATTTTAGTCAATCTGTAAACTTTACAGTACGATTGTTAGGTTGCTCGCATCTTGTATTTCCTCAGTATTGCTGATATTTCGGTAGCTTTTCTCTTAATCATCTTGCTCTGGTTATCCTTTTTATATCTATTAGTCGCACTACTTCTGCTCTTAAGATTATAATTTTGTTTCTTAATCTCTACTTCCATTTTGTTTTTCTGCTGTCATCATTCAGCGTTGAGTTTCAAATAAGGAGTTCCTCTATTTTGTCGTTAAAGTAATTCTGTGTTTCTTCAAATGTTTCAAGTTTTCCGAAAGGTTTTAATAACACTTTTTAATGGTTTTGGAACTAAGGATACTAATTGTAGTAGATTTGCGATTGGAAATCTTGTCCATTCTTGCTTGATATAAGACCAGCCGCTCAACGGTCCGTGGTCTCCGTTGTCAGTTTCTCCTCTTCATGATGCGCCATACATTTTCAATAGGAGATAGATCTGGACTGGCAGCAGGCCAGTCAAGCACACGCACTCTGTGTCTACAAAGCCACGCTGTTGTAGCCCGTGCAGAATGTGGTCTGGTATTGTCCTGCTGAAATAAGCATGGACGTCCCGGGAAGAGACGTCGCCCTGATGGCAACATATGTCTCTCTAAAATCCTAATATATTCCTCAGAGTCAATGTTACCTTCACATACATGCGACACACCCATGCCTTGAGCACTGATGCACGCCCATACCACTACAGATGCTGGCGTTTGCACCTTTGGCTGATAACAATCAGGATGGTCGTTTTCATCTTTGGCACGGAGAACTCGACGCTCGTTTTTTCCGAAAACAAGCTGAAATGTGGACTCATCTGACCACAGCACACGGTTCCACAGTCTTTTGGTCCATCTGAGATGAGCTCGGGCCCAAAGAACTCACTGGCGTTTCTGCATAGAGTTGATGTATGGCTTCCTCCTTGCGTAATACAGTTTCAAGTTGCACTTCTGGATGCAGCGATGGACTGTGTTAAGTGCCAATGGTTTTCCGAAGTACTCCCGAGCCCAGGTGGCTATAATTGTCACAGTAACATGACGGCTTCTCAGGCAGTGCCGCCTGAGGGCTCGAAGATCACGCACATTCAACAGTGGTTTCCGACCTTGCCCTTTACGCACTGAGATGTCTCTGAATTCTCTGAATCTTTTCACAATATTATGTACTGTAGATGTTGAAAGACCTAAATTCTCTGCAATCTTGCGTTGGGAAATGTTCTTTTTGAACTGACTAACAATCCTCTCACGAATTTTGGCACAAAGGGGTGAGCCACGTCCCATCCTTGCTTGCAAAGTCTGAGCCTTTGATGGATGCTACTTTTATACCCAGTCATGATACCTCACCTGCTCCCAATTAGCCTGATTAATGTGGAGTCTTCCAAACCGGTGTTACTTGAATATTCTGTGCACTTCTCAATCTTATTTTAACTCTGTCCCAACTTTTGTTGAGTGTGTTGCAGCCATCAAATTCTAAATTTGTGTATATTTACAAAATATAATTAAGTTGTTCAGTAAAACTACTGAAAATCTTTTCTTTGTACTTTTGTCAGTTAAATAAAGGTTCACGTGAATTTAACATGTTACAGATCATTGTTTTTATTGCATTTTGGAAAATATACCAACTTTTCTAGAAAGGGGGTTTGTACTTTCATGGAAGGATATTGTACTATAAACTGTTGATGATGTTTGTCCCTGTCTCCTTCCATGTCAGTCTCAAGTTCCCTTACTCGATAGTGTACACACATTATAACCGTGTTTACTTCTAATGGCCATATCAAGCGTGTCGTTCTTCTCTGAACTGCCTTGGTGGTATGAGTTGTAAGTGGACTGCTCTCCTGAGAAACACATGAATGAATCACTGGCTGTGATGTTCGTGGGCAACTTTGAATGCTTGTGGTATCTTTTTCGTTTTTTTTGTCCAGTGCACCGCCAGCGGTTCGCTTCCTGTCATGCCCGGCCCTAACCTTAGGCATGAGCTGATGATCCCAGGCAGCAACTGTATCACTCCGTTCCATAGCTATCTCTCCATTTTGAAAGCGAAAGGGTGCTGATTTTTATATCGATAGCCAGGTTTCAGATTCAACTCGGCCAGACATGGGAAGCAGAAGTTGACCAGAGCACAGCCTAATCTGGGTACAGACGTATCTGGATTTGTTTCAGGACCAGGGAGGGCAGCGGATTTGGAGGAGAGCCGCGGTTGGTTTTATACCAATAGATGCCTTCTCCAGGCACCTTACTCCCCAGAACCCAGACGTTACTGCAGAACTCGAAACCAAGCACCGGCTCCTCACCTGTCCTCTGTGTCGATGCGGCTGAGAGGCTCACCGTCCGACGAGTTCTTCAAATTGTCTCCAGATGCACAGCTTTCCTACTTTGGTTGTTTGTTTTTCCATCCTTGTGTGTATTTTTTTTATTATTAATGATGTTATTGTATTTCTTTATAACTGCTGTCAATGTCCGGAAGATAATGAATGTAGACTAATATTGTGGTGATATACAGTGGCGTGCAAAGGTTTGGGCACCCCTGGTCAAAATTTCTGTTACTGTGAATAGTTAAGCGAGTAAAAGATGACCTGATTTACAAAAGACATAAGTTAAAGATGACACTTTTTTTAAATATTTTAAGAAAGATGGCTTTTTTAACTTCCATCTTTGACAGTTTCAAAATAACAAAAAAATTAAAAGGGCCCGAAGCAAACGTTTGGGCATCCTGCATGGTCAGAACTTAGTAACACCCCCTTTGGCAAGTATCGCATCTTGCAAACACTTTCTGTAGCCAGCTAAGAGTCTTTCAATTCTTGTTTGGGGATTTTCGCTCATTCTTCCTTGCAAAAGACATCAAGTTCTGTGAGATTCTTGGGCCGTCTTGCATGCGCTGCTCTTTTGAGGTCTATCCGCAGATTCCCGATGTTGTTTAGGTCGGGGGGACTGTGAGGGCCATGGCAGAACCTTCAGCCTGTGCCTCTTGAGGTAGTCCATAGTGGCTCTTGAGGTGTGTTTAGGATCATCATCCTGTTGTAGAAGCCATCCTCTTTCATCATCAGCTTTTATACAGACGGTATGATGTTTGCTTCCAGATTTTGCTGGTATTTAATTAAATTATTTCTTCCCTCTACCAGTGCAATTTTCCCCGTGATAGTGGTTGCAACATAAGCCCAAAGCATGTTCGACCAACCCCAGTGCTTAACAGTTGGGGGAGTGTTCTTTTCATGAAATTCTGCACCTTTTTTTCTCCAAACATACCTTTGCTCATTGCGGCCAAAAAGCTCTATTTCATCTTCATCAGTCCACAGGACTTGTTTCCAAAATGCGTCAGGGTTGGTTAGATGTTCCTTTGCAAATCTACGACGCTGAATTTTGTGGTGAGGATGCAAGAAAGATTTGCTTCTCATGACTCTTCCATGAAGGTGATATTTTTGCAGGTGTTGCTGCAGAGTAGAACAGTGCACCACCACTCCAGAGTCTGCTAAATCTTCCTGAAGGTCTATTGCAATCAAATGGGGGTTTTGATTTGCCTTTCCAGAAATCCTACGAGCTGTTATCTGGGAAAGTTTTCATGGTCTTTCAGACCCTAACTTGACAACCACCGTTCCTGTTAACTGCTATTTTTTAATTACATTGCGAACTGATTAAACGGCTACCTGAAAATGCACTGCTTTCTTCTTATAGCCTTCCACTGCTTTGAGGGAACAATTTAATTTAATTTTCAGACTGCTAGGCAGTTGCGTCGAGGAGCCCATGGCTGCTGGTTGTTGGGACAAGTATTGAGAAGTCAGGCTATTTATAAAGCTTTGAAATTTACATCACCTGGCCTTTCCTAACGATATCTCTGAACAAGCCATAGCCCCAACAAAATAATTAAGGTCTGAGAACTTGGTAAATGTTATCTGAGAGGTCAAATTTCTTGGGGGGCACAAACTTTTGCATGGTTCTTCTTTCCTTTATTTCACTCTAAAATTGTACAAAACAGAAATGATACACTAATCTTGCTTAAAATTTTGAAAATAATGTTTCCTCTTTCACTTCATGACTTTTGAGATCAGTTCATCTTTTAATCACTTAACTATTCATAGTATCAGAAATTTTGACCAGGAGTGCCCAAACTTTTGCATTCAACTGTATGTGTGTGTGTGTATATATATATTTCTGTTTATGTATATATATTTGTGTGTATGTGCGTGTACGTATGTGTGTAAGTATGTATGTGTGTACCTGTTACATATCTTGCAATGCATAAGTATAAGATTTCCTACTCGTGCTGTGGATTTTAAGTGCGTGTGTGTGTGTAGAAATATAACGATATAAACATCTAACAATTACAGCACGGAAACAGGCCATCTTGGCCCTTCTAGTCCGTGCCGAACGGTTACTCTCACCTAGGCCCACTGGCCCGCACTCAGCCCATAACCCTCCATTCCTTTTCTGTCCATATACCTATCCAATTTTACTTTAAATGACAATACCGAACCTGCCTCTACCACTTCTACTGGAAGCTCGTTCCACACAGCTACCACTCTCTGAGTAAAGAAATTCCCCCTCGTGTTACCCTTAAGCTTTTGCCCTTTAACTCTCAACTCATGTCTTCTTGTTTGAATCTCCCCTACTATCAATGGAAAAAAGCCTATCCACGTCAACTCTATCTATCTCCCTCGTAATTTTAAACACCCCTATCAAGTCCCCTCTCAATCTTCTACGCTCCAAAGAATAAAGAACTAACTTGTTCAACCTTTCTCTGTAATTTATCTGCTGAAACCCAAGTAACATTCTAGTAAATCGCCTCTGTACTCGTTCTATGTTGTTGACATCTTTCCTATAATTTGACTACAAGAACTGTACATAATACTCCAAATTTTCCCTCACCAATGCCTTGTACAATTTTAACATTACATCCTATACTCAGTGCTCTGAGTTGTAAAGGCCAGCATACCAAAAGCTTTCTTCACCACCCTATCCACATGAGATTCCACCTTCAGGGAACTATGTACCATTATTCTTGGATCACTCTGTTCTACTGCATTCTTTAATGCCCTACCATTTACCATGTATGTCCTATTTTGATTATTCCTACCAAAATGTAGCAACTCACACTTATCAGCATTAAACTCCGGCTGCCATCGTTCAGCCCACTCTTCTAACAGGCCGAAATTCCTCTGCAAGCTTGGAAAACCTAGTTCATTATCCACAACGCCACCTATCTTAGTATCATCTGCATACTTTCTAATCCAATTTACCACCCCATCATCCAGATTATTAATGTATATGACAAACAACATTGGACCCAGTACAGATCCCTGAGGCACTCCACCAGACACCGGCCTCTAACCTGACAAACAGTTATCCACCACTACTCTCTGGCATCTCCCATCCAGCCACTGTTGAATCCATTTTAGTACTTCAATATTAATACCTAACGATTGAACCTTCCTTACTAACCTTACGTGTAGAACCGTGTCAAAGGCCTCACTGAAGTCTATATAGACAACATCCACTGCTTTACCCTCAACAACCTTCCTAGTAACCTCTTTAAAAATGAATAAGATTTGTCAAACATGACCTTCCACGCACAAATCCATATTGACTGTTCCTAATCAGACCCTGTCTATCCAGGTAATTATATATGCCATCTCTAACACTACGTTCCATTAATTTACCCACCACTGACGTCAAACTTATAGGCCGATAATTGCTAGGTTTACACTTAGAAACCCTTTTAAACAATGGAACCACATGAGCAATACGCACATCCTCCGGCACCATCCCCGTTTTTAATGACATTTGAAATATTTCTGTCGGAGCCTCTGCTATTTCTACACTAACTTCCCTCAAGGTCCTAGGGAATATCCTGTCAGGACATGGAAACTTATCCACTTTCATATTCTTTAAAAGCGCCAGAACTTTCTCTTCCTTAATCATCATAGTTTCCATAACTTCCCTACTTGTTTCCCTTACCTGACACATTTCAATATCCTTCTCCTTAGTGAATACAGAAGAAAATAAATTGTTCCAAATCTCCCCCATCTCTTTCGGCTCTACACATAGCTGTCCACTTTGATTCTCTAAGGAAGCAATATTATCCCTCACTATCCTTTTGCTATTAATATATCTGTAGAAACCCTTCGGATTTATTTTCACCTTACTTGCCAAAGCAACCTCGTATCTTCTTTTAGCTTTTCTAATTTCTTTCTTAAGATTCTTTTTTACATTCTTTATATTCCTCGAGCACCTCATTTACTCCATGCTGCCTACATTTATTGTAGATATCTCTCTTTTTCCGAACCAAGTTGCCAATATCCGTTGAAAACCATGGCTCTCTCAAACGTTTAGCCTTTCCTTTCAACCTAACATCCTGTCGCCGTTGTACTGGAAGTAGCTGTGGATTCGCTGGCGTGTGCACGCTTTGTCCCTCTGATGACCCGCGACAGTTTGGCCCTCGCTGTTGGTAGGGCTGCCTTGTCGTCTTCTCCGAAGGCGGAGTCACGGGTCCTCAGCAGCGCACGGACCTCCATGGTCATCCATGGCTTCTATTTACCGCGTATAGTGACGGTATTGGACAGAGTGATATCATCAATGCAATTGCTGATGTAGCTGGTCACTGATGCTGTGTACTCCTTTATGCTGGTAGAGTCGCCATTAGTTGCAGCCTCCCTGAACATGTGCCAGTTAGTGTGCTCAAAGCGGTCTTAAACAGCAGAGATGGCTCCTGCTGGCCAGGTTTTCACGTACTTCTGAACTGGTCTGGACCGCCTGACGATGCTGGGATTAGCATAACAGAAATGTGGTCTGAGTAACCGAGGTGGGGTCGAGGCTCTGCTCGGTACGCGTCGGGGATGTTTGTATAAACCAGTTGCAACGCGTTCTCCCCCCACCCCCCCCACCCCCGTTGCAAAGTTCACATACTGATGGAATTTGAGGAGCACTGACTTAAGATTCGTGTGGTTAAAATCACCGGTGACAATATACAGTCCATCAGGGTGTGCGTTCTGCAGTTCGCCAATAGCACCGTACAGTTCACAGAGCGCTTCCTTAGCATTAGCGCTGGGGGGGGGGGGGGATGGGGGGATGTACGCACCGAGTATAAGAGCAGAGTTGAATTCCCGTGGCGAATAAAATGGTCCGCATCTAACAGCCACAAACTGCACTAGAGAGGAGCAGTGTCTGGAAACCAGCACAGAGTTCTTACACCATTCCGTGTAGATGTAAATACACACACCTCCACCGCGAGTCTTACCGGAGCGAGCCGCATCCCTGTCTGCTCGAAACAAGGCGAGCCCGTCTAATTGAATGGCAGCGTCGGAAATTCCCTCAGTGAACCATGTTTCTATAAAGACGTACGCACAGCAGACTCTGTACTCCCGCCGAGTATTTAGTTGTAGTCGGATGTAGTCCAGGGAGCGGACACTGGAGAGCAGAATGGACGGGAGAGCCGGCCGGTTCGGGTTCGCTTTTTGCCTGACACGGACCCTGCCCGCTTGCCTCGCTTCCGCTTCCTCACACATCGCTTACGACGTCTCCATCTCCGTCTACCAGCATCAGGCGAGTCCGAGGATTGTAGGCCCGTTCCCCTCAGCAAGCCGAGGTCACGTAATTCAGCCAGCAGATCTTTGTGAAGGTTTGTTTTTTGGACGATTGTAGTAGTGTCTAGCGATGGTAGATAGTCGCTCTGTTATCCATGTTCCCTGATCCAAATTTGTGCATTCATACTTAAATTAGAAAATTAAATTTAAGTAACACCAGGTCTGAAAAGCCGCTGCTGCCGTGCCGCGCCGCCTCTGAACACCAAATCCGCAATGTCCTCTTTCGCAGTGATCTCTACAACAAGCTGCTCTACCAAGCTATCTCCTGAACATCGGACACATTCCCGGGCTTGCAGTCCTATCACGACCTGATTTTCCCAACTACCCGCATATCCAAGTCCCGATTATCACTGTAACATTCAATGAGTGTTACAATCAGGTTTATTAATGTTGACATAGGTATGCCGCCACTTTTTTTTTGCAGCAACAGTGTACAGCAAAACACAAGGTTAGCATAAGTTCCGAAAACAAATGCATAGTTGAAAAGTTGAATATCAAGCTCATGGGCATGCGTTCCCGGGCCATTCAGAAGTCTGACGGTGGATGGGAATAAACTGTTCTTAGAACCATGAATGACGATCTCTGAATCCTTTCCAATGGCAGTAACGTGAAGAGATCGTGTTTTGTGTGGCGAAACTCCTTACTGATGGATGCTCTCTACTTCAGGCAGTCTCTTAAAGATACATTAATGGTGGAGAATATTATACCCGTCGTGAAACAGGGTAAACACTCTCTAAATACTTGCGATCCTGTCGTTTACAGACACCATTTCAAGATGTGACGAGGGCAGTGTGAACGCATCCTGCCATAGACCTTTGAAAATTTGCAAGAGAATTTTGGTGACTGGCCAAATCTTCTCCGGCTGCTAATGAAGTCTGGCGTGCCTTCCTCGTGATCACATCATCAAATTGGTGGACCCAGATAGATCCTCTGCCATGGATCTATCCATGAGGATAGATGAGGACAGGTGTATTCTCATAAAGTTCCTCACTCTTTCGCCATGGCAGTCTATGAGGACTGGTGTATTCTCTCGCTTTCCCGATTCCTGAAGTCCAGAATAAATGTCTCGGCCCTGCTGACCTTGAAAAGGAGGCTATTGTTGTGGGAACGTCCACTCTGCTGATCTATCTCACTCCTGTACACCTCTCCCTCGCCATCTGATGTTTTACCATGAGAGGTACTAACTTCTGTTGCACTTATTGTGTTTCAGTTTTGCACAGCCATGCAATCGCGAGTTGTGCAATCACGAGTGTTGACAGAAAGGAGCAGTGGGCTGAGCATGCGCATTTGAGGAGCCCCTGCTTTGAATGTCAGCGAGGAGATGTCATTGCTGAACTGCACTGACGGTGGGCTCTCAACAATGACGTCAAGGATCCAGTTACACGTGGTGCTACATGGGCTGATTGATTAGTGCCGACGGGATAATGCCGAACTATAATCGATAAACAACAGCCTGACCTATGATTTGCTGCTGTCTATGTACTGTACTGACTGAAGAGTCTGTTACAGCGGTAAACAAATGCCAGCATGCCATTGTATTTGCTCGGGCAGGGGTTAATTCTGGGTATAACGAATCCCTGGAATCATCGGACCTCAGTTCCCTCTCTCAGTGTGTCCATCATTTCGGGCCGACCCTGTCTTAAAGCGCACCTGTCTTGTTGCCGTAATTCATTTGAAAAAGTGCCTTGTTCCGTTTGTGCTTTCCTTTCAAATGTATTACGCTCACTGGATAAATCTTAATCCCAGTGAAAGAAAAATGCATGGAAACAGACGTAAACGAGTAGGTTCCTGTTAATCAAATGCGTTCGATAGCCCTCTAAACATTTTAGATCTCCAGCGCTGGGGGCAATAATCCAGCTACTGATGGCAGTCAGCGGATCAGGCGGCGACCATGGAGGGAAATGGGCAGCGGAGATTTTGGGTGGAAGCCCTTCATTAGACTGAAAGTTAAAGGATCGGTATGAAAAGGTGGAGAACGCTCTGGCAGGTGAGAAGCGTTGAGGAAGACGGGGGATTTTTGGGTGTAAGTAGCATCAGAGACTTATAGCGATGCAGCTGGGTTCGACCAAAGGCTGAAAACAATGGGATGTGAATGGACAGGAATGTGGATAAAGGAAGTGGGGAGGGTAGATCGGGACAATGGAATGTGGGAAGACAGTGGCGGAATGTTGTTTGTTTGGCAGAAGAGAAACACTGGGAAAGCAAAAGAAACAGGGAGATGTGGGCTGGGCTTGCTCTAGGAATTACTTGGTCAAGAAGACCATAAGGTCATCAACAAAGAAGCAGTATTGAAACATTCCGTACTCAGAGACCGCGATCCGGCTAGTGAGAAATGGGTGGGTTGTGCACTATATCTCTAAGTAATAAAAAGTCTTCCACTTTCTACCTGTAACTTTTGACACCCTACTAGTCCATAAGATATGAAAATACGATTTAGATATCCTCACTAACATGGTCTCGACAGATGTATCTGGCAATGAAGTCCGCGATTCATCATCATTTTGCTGAAGAGATTCCCCCTCATGCTGTCTGAAAGGGATGACATTTTATTCCGGGTTGCATTGCAGAGAACGTCCACTCTGTCGAGCTTGCTCAATGTTCGATAGGATTCTAAGAGATTCTTCTGACTTGGCGAGTATAGGCCGAGAGCCACCAGACTAATCGCATACGTTAACACTTCCATACCAGGGATCATTCTCGTGAACTTCCACGACAACTTCTCCAATGATAGCACACCGTTTCCTAGGGATGAGCCCCAATGCTCCATGTTATGTAATCCCTTTGCATTACACACTTGAGTTTGTATTCTGGTACTCTGGAAATGAATGCTGACAGTGCATTTACCTTCATTCCCACGGACACAACCTGCACGTTAAATTTAGGAAACCCTGTACAACGATTCCGAAATCCTTTGCACCTCCAATATCTGGATTTGTTTCTTATTTAGAAAATAGTCTACGATTGTATTCCTTCCACCAAATTGCAGGACAAAACAGTTCCCGAAGTTATATTCCATCTGTCACTTCTTTGCCCAATCTCCAAGTCAATGCTAAAACTCTACTTCCTCAACAATCGCAATCACTCCACCTGACTGTGTATTGCCTGCAAAACGGACCACAAGGCTATAACTTCCGTCAACTAAATCACTGATATATAAAGTAAATACAAGCTGTCCCAACAACGACCCCTGTGGAACACCAGTCATCACCGGCAGCAACCATGAAAGCTCCATTTAATTCCTACCTTGCTTCCTGCCATTCATCTATCCAGCAAGGCATCCATCTTACATAACCAAAGTGTAGTATCTGGTTCAGCAGTCTCCGATGCTCCATCTTGTCAGAGGCCTTCGGAAAATCAAACTGGATAATATGCCTTGAACCTCCTCTGTCTTTTCTGTTTGCTATTTTTCTCAAAACCTTCTAACAGGTTTATCAGGCCTTATTTTCCCTTCAGAAGGCCATGATAAGAATCGGCCTATATTATTACATGTTTCCCTGTACCCGGAACCTCATCCGTAATAATGGAGAACTACATGTTTCCAGTCACTGAGATCAGGCTACCTGACCTGTATTTTGCCTACCCCCCTTATAAGGAAGTGGAGTGGACTGACATTGATATTTCCTGCTCATCCAGACTCGTTTCAAAATCCAGTGATTATTGAAAGTTCAGCGCTAATGCCTCCACAGTCTCTCAGCTACCCCTTTCAGAGCACTGTGATCTCGTCTAACGAACTTCATATCTTTCAGCCTTCCAAACACCTACTGCTCAGTAATAGCAACTGCAGTCACTTGTGTCTACTGTAGTCTCGGATGACTGGCACACTGGTGGTGCCCTTCACGGTGGGGAATGTTTGAATTATCTGGAGTAATCTGCCATTTCGTTGTTCCCCGATTCAGAGCAAAGAGCGGTTATACAGGCTGTGCTATTACTGAGCGTGTGGCTGAAGTCCAGAGTGTGATTAGACAGTGGAATGTTAGTAGGGGAGTTGAAGGAGGATGGTGGGGGGGGGAGAGGAATGTTACTGGGTACATTATTAAGGGCTGTGTGGAGTAGCCATGTGGGATTACACTAGTTATACTATACAAGGGTAAGTGGATGAAGCAGAGTTTGTAAACCCATTAGTTCGGTTCAGTATTAATGCGTGCCTGGTGCGAGGAAGTGACATTATGCGTGGTATTAATGTGTGTACGGAGAGAAGGAAGTGTGACATTAGACAGCGAAATTAAAGGGTTTTCTAAGAGAAGTTGAGTGTAATGATACTCATTGGCGGATTAATAGGTGCATGGAGGGAGTAGATGTTAGGGGACCGGATACATTAATCGGAGAGTGGAGGGAGAACAGAATGGTGTTGTAATGATAGTGTAGTAATCGTTGGGTGGCGAAAGGCGATGTCGAAATTCGACTGGGGATATTAATGGCTGGGTAATGGGATGGGGAGTTTAAGACGCGGCATTAACCCGTTTGTATTGGGAGTGGAGATTCACTTCCGATTCTCAGCAAGTCAGGCAACGTCAATAGCAATGAATAAACAGTTGATGGCTCCGGCCGAAACCCTTCATCAGAACTGAAAAGGAAAGTAGAAAATGCCAGAAAAAGAAGATCGGGGTAGGACGAGGAGGGCGAAAAGCTAGAAGCTCGTAGATGAATTACGTGGGTGGGGCGGGGGTGGGAGGGCGATATGAGTGGACACCTATGCATGGGGGCGGAGGAGGTTACGGAAGTACTTAGTGAATACTTTGCTTCCGTATTCTCCGGGGGAAAAAAACCTTGCCAATTGTGGGGATGACTTAACAGCGGACGGAAACACTTTAGCATATAGTCATTAAGAAAGTTGATGGGCTAGAGCTTTTGAAAAGTATTAAGTTAGTTATGTCACCCGGACCTGATGAAATATAACCCAGGCTATTGTGGGAAGCGAGGAGATTGCTGACCCTATTACCATGATGATTGCGTCATCAATAGAGATGGGAGACGTACTGGAGGATTGGAGACTTTCCTTGTTTAAGAAAGAGAGCAGAGATAACTCAGGAAATTATAGAGCAGCGAATCTGACTTCGGTGGTGGTCAGGTTGTTGGGGAAGATCCTGACAGGCAGGAATTGTGAGCATTTGGAGAGGCTTAACCAGCATAACCTTGTCGAGGGCAGATCGTGCCTTACGAGCCTGATTGAATTCTTTGAGGAAGTAACAAGATACATTGATGAAGGTAGAGCAGTGGATGTAGTGTATATGGATTTCAGTAAGGCATCTGAAAAGGAACCCCATAAAAGCCCCCTTCAAAAAATAAGGAAGCATGAGATCCAGTGAGACCTTGCTTTGTGGATCCATAATTGGCTTGCAAAGGGTGGTTATAGCTGGTTCGTATTCTGCATGGAGGTCGGTGACCTGTGGTGTTACACAGCGATCTGCTCTGGAACCCCTCCCCTTTGTGATTTTTATCAATGCTTGGGATGAACAAGTGGAAAGGTGGGTTAGTAAGTTTGTTGGTGACACAAAGGCTGTGGATAGTCAGGAGGGTTGTCCGAGGTTAAAACAGGACATCGATAGAATGCAGATTTGGACTGAGAAGTGGCAGGTCGACCTCAACCCAGTTAAGCGTGAAGTGGTTCATATTGGTAGGTCAAATCTGAAGACAGAATATAATAGTAATGGTAAGACACTTGGCAGTGTGGAGGATCTGGGTGATCTTGGGGTGTGAGTCCATCGGACACTCAAAGCTGCAGCGCAGGTTGACAGTGTTGTTATGAATGCATCGTTGTGGCATTCATCAACAGTGGGATAGAGTTCAACAGCCGTAAGGTGATATTACAGCTAAATCTTGGTCAGACTCCACTTGGAGTACTGTGTTCAGTTTTGGTCACCTCACTGGAGGAAGGATGTAGATGCTGCAAAGAGAGTACAGAAGAGATGTAAAAGGATGTTGCCTGGATTAGAGAGCGTGCGATAGAGAAAGGGTAGAGTGAACTTGGCCTTTATCCTTGGAGCGACGGCGGATGAGAGGTGACCTGATAGGTGTGTATAAGACGATGAAGGACATTGATCGTGTGGATAGCCAAAGGCTTTTTTCCCTGTGATGAATTGGCCAACACGAGGGGACATAGCTTTAAGATGCTTGAAGATAGGCACCGATGGGAAGTCATTTCACACAGAGAGTGGGGGGGGGGTGTGAAATACACCGCTAACGACAGTGGTGGAGACAGATACAACAGTGTCTCTTAAGAGCCTCTTAGAGAGGTACACGAGCGTAGGAAAAAAGCTGGAGAAATACTCGACAGTTTCTAGTTTACATGGTCGGAACATCATTGTTGGCCGAAGGGCCGGTAATATGCTGTACATTTCTATGTTGCATGTTCTGTGCTCTAAGAGGCCTGGAGCTGATAAGTGGAAAGGGCTAGGGTATGGAGAAGAAGGGATCTGATAAACTGGTGTGAATAGTGGAAGAAAGGAAAGGAGGAGAGCGCCAGGAGGAGGTGATAGGCAGGTGAGGAGAAGAGGTAATAGGCAAAGGTACAAAGATGGAGAAGAGGGAAGGGCGAAACGGAAATAATAGAGAATAGAAATTTCAGTGTTTATCATAGGTTACCTTGTCGGAATACGAGGCCTTGCTTGTCCAGCTTGACAGCAGGCTCATAATGGCAGAAGATGAGGCCATGAACCAACATATCGG